>NC_135804.1:141960643-142120643 GCF_964213995.1 Mustelus asterias
GGCAGTACTTTTAATAATGCAAGCATCTCACAGTGAGGAAGAACAGAGAAGCAGCCAGGCTTCATATGCTCTATTTATGATTAGCCCATGCTGAATGTCAGAGAGAGAGAGTGTGGGTACGAGACCCAACAATTGGAAAATAATTCCACAACTAAGATTACACAGGGCAGGGACAGGCTCAGGTATCACGAGGGGCAACAACAGCACTTTAATATCCTTGGAGGGAAAGCCAGTAGAAACTTGTTTTTCCTACCTAGGTCTCGGGTACTACAAGGAGATTGTCATCGATTTCAGGAAGCATAAAGGAGGACATGCCCCTGTCTACATCAATGGGGACAAAGTAGAAAGGGTCGAGAGCTTCAAGTTTTTAGGTGTCCAGATCACCAACAACCTGTCCTGATCCCCCCATGCCGACACTATAGTTAAGAAAGCCCACCAACGCTTCTACTTTCTCAGAAGACTAAGGAAATTTGGCATGTTAGCTACGACTCTCACCAGCTTTTACAGATGCACCATAGAAAGCATTTTTTCTGGCTGTATCACAGCTTGGCATAGCTCCTGCTCTGCCCAAGACCGCAAGAAACTGCAAAAGGTCGTGAATGTAGCCCAATCCATCACGCAAACCAGCCTTCCATCCACTGACTCTGTCTACACTTCCCGCTGCCTCGGCAAAGCAGCCAGCATAATTAAGGACCTCATGCACCCCGGACATTCTCTCTTCCACCTTCTTCCGTCAGGAAAAAGATACAAAAGTCTGAGGTCACGTACCAACCAACTCAAGAACAGCTTCTTCCCTGCTGCTGTCAGACTTTTGAATGAACTTACCTTGCATTAAGTTGATCTTTCTCTACACCCTAGCTATGACTGTAACACTACATTCTGCACTCTCTCGTTTTCTTCTCTATGAACAGTGTGCTTTGTCTGTATAGCGCACAAGAAACAATACTTTTCACTGTATGTTAATACATGTGACAATAATAAATCAAATCAAGTCAAAAGGTTCTGATGAAAAAGAAGAAAGATTTACTACAAGTTCCACAGTCACCCAGGAGAAGAACATTTAACCTAAGGGGGATACATTGGCATAATGGTAATGTCATTGAACTAATAATCCAGAGACTCAGGCTAATGGTCTGGGAACAGAGATTCAAATCCACACAGTAGATGGTGGAATTTAAATTCAGTTAATTAATTTGGAGTATAAAACTAGACTCAGAAAGTAATGGTGAATGCCATCAATTGTTGTAAAAACCTTTTGGAGTTTGCACATTCTCCCCGTGTCCGTGTGGGGTTCCCTCTGGGTGCTCTGGTTTCCTCTCACATTCCAAAGCTGTGTGGGCTAGGTGGATTGGCTGTGCTAAATTGTCCCTCAGTGTCAGGGGGACTAGCTAGGGTAAATGCATGGGGGTATGGGGATAGGGTCTGGGTGGGATTGTGGTCGGTGCAGACTCAATGGGCTGAACTGTAGGATTCTATGGAACCTATGAAGAGGAGAGTGAGAGGCTGTATAAATTAATGCCCCTCCTCCCTGTAGCATGCCATACTCCCCTAAAAAGAGTGACAAACATGTGCCCAAACTGTACATTGGGTATTATTACATGCTCCCTCTGGCTTGTTTTCAAATTTATTTGTACATGGGTTGTGGGCATTGCTGGCTATTTATTGCCCATCCATTATTGCTCTTGAGAAGGTGGTGGTGAGCTGCCTTCTTGAACCGTTGCAGTCCGTGAGGTGTTGGTACATCCACAGTGTTGTTAGGGAGGTAGCTCCAAGATTTTGACCCCAGCGACAATAAAGTAATGGTGATATATTTCCAAGTCAAGATGGTGAGTGATTGGAGGGGAACTTCCAGGTGGTGGTATTTCCATGTATCTGCTGCTCTTGTCCTTCTAGATGGTAGAAGTTGCAGGTTTTGAAGATGCTGTCAAAAGAACCTTGGTCAGTTGCTGCAGTGCATCTTGTAAATATTTAAATTTTATTTATTATTGTCAAAAGTAGGCTTTCATTAATGCTGCGGTGAAGTTACTGTGAAAATCCCCTAGTGGCCACACTGCAGCGCCTGTTCGGGTACACTGAGGGAGAATTTAGCATGGCCAATGCATCTAACCAGCACGTCTTTTGGACTGTGGGAGGAAACCAGAACACCCGGAGGAAACCCACGCAGACACGGGGAGAATGTGCAGACTCCGCACAGACAGTGACCCAAGCCAAGAATCAAACCTGAGTCCCTGAAGCTGTGAGGCAGCAGTGCTAACCACTGTGCCACCGTGGTACACATTGCTGCCACTATGCGTCGGTGGTGAAGGGATTGAATGTTGAAGGAAGTGAATGGTTGTCATGCAGGCAGCCTGTTGGCAGGCCTGTCTGGAGCTAAGAATATTGCAGAAACGGCAGGAAAAAGCTCATAAGTGCTCGTTAATTGGCCATTTAAATGACTCAAGTAGACTCTGGTGCAAGAAGGTCAACCATAGACTTTCCCTATGGTCCAGGCTTTACTTACAGCGGAGGCGGGAAGGCATCAGGTATCAGTCCCAACACCAACATCCATGTTTTCAGAGCCTTCCTCCTCCTTCCTCGCCTCCTGTGGGGGCAGAGGATTCTGACCCTGCAGGGTGTTCTGGTCTGTTACCCATCCACCTTGCAGGCTTTGTTCACACCTGCACAGGTAGCGAGTCCCTCACACTTGGTGACAAAGTCAAGGGCCAAGACTGCTGCATCACTACATTCTGGATTCTTGCCTGACTGACTCGCACTCCCCTTTCATGAGCAGGACATCGAACCTTTGAGGCCAAAGTTCCAAATCTTGTTCTGTTTATTCATCTTTTTACTCCAAGAGTCTGATCACATTAATCATTTCATTATTCCAAAACTTGGTGTGTTTTGTTAAGACCCAGCCATGCAGGCAACATTTCCAATGACTTCTAGCAGCACCTTATAGGTGACTTGCCTGAGTTTCATTTAGAGAATGTGAAAGAATGAACTCTTTGTTTCTCAGACAGTTGGTAAGTGTAGATTCGAATGCCTATCTGCACATCAAATAGAGCAAGTAATAGAATGCCCGATAATGCAGCCAATGAGCTCAAGGAGGTAAAAGCAACACTTTGCATTTATCTATCACACCGTCAACGTGTGCTGAAGTTCTTTACAGTCAATGAAATATTAGTCACTGTGGTAATGGAGGAATCAAGGGGTGGTGCGGGGGCACAGTGGTCAGCACTGCTGCCTCACAGCACCAGGGACCTGGGTTTGAATCCTGGTTTGGGTCACTGTCTGTGCGGAGTCTGCACATTCTCCCCGTGTCTGCGTGGGTTTCCTCCGGGTGCTCCAGTTTCCTCCCACAGTCTGAAAGACGTGCTGGTTAGGTGCATTGGCCATGCTAAATTCTCCCTCAGTGTACCCGAACAGGCACCGGAGTGTGGCGACTGGGGGATTTTCACACTAACTTCATTGCAGTGTTAATGTAAGCCTACTTGTGACACTAATAAATAAATAAAAACTTCTAACTTTAAGACAGCCAGTTTGTACACAACAAGCAATGTGAACATGATCAGACCATCTATTTAAACAGTATAGCTGAGGGCTAATTGCTGAATGAGAGACCCGTAAGGAATGTGTTGCCCCTCTTCACAATATCACATCAGAGAATGGGCAGAATTTAACAAAAAAATTCCAAGTGCTGAATGAGCGTGAAAATGGGAGAGAATTTCACTCCCAGCTGCAAGTGTATGGCTCTTAGATTAAAAGAAGCCAGGATGTGATTCTCGCCAGGAGGGGTGGGGCAGAGGCTCTTACAAAGAACAAAGAACAATACAGCACAGGAACAGGCCCTTCGGCCCTCCAAGCCCGCGCCGCTCCCCGGTCCAGGATTGAATCCTGAATCCAGGATCCCCGCCCAATTTTCCAGCCTATCTACATACCAATATCCTATCCACCGAGCTGTCCCTCACAGCTACGATGCTTTGTTCATTACAACCTATTAACTTACCCCCACCCCCCCATTCCAGACCATGTGATCTCCAGGGAGAGGCGAAAACCCAGAGTGAAAAACCCCAGGGCCAATATGGGGAAAAAAAAAAAAATTACATAGAATCCATAGAATCCCTACAGTGCAGAAGGAGGCCATTGGGCCTATCGAGTCTGCACCAACCACCCAGGCCCTATTCCTGTAACCCCGCATATTTACCCTGCTAATCCCCTGCTATTCTCGCCAGTGAAGCACCGTGCAGGCGCCCTGACCTTCGAGTGCGCTGGGTGATATTCCGTCCACCCCTCCACCTCCCCGCCCCTCCCCACCCCAATCCCCTCCCCGACCCCCACTCCTCTCCCACAGACATCAGGGTCCACTGCCAATCACTCCTGAGCCTGCCTCCCGCCTTCAGACATCGCCGCATTGACTGACTGGTGGGACGACCGGTGGTAAGATTGTGGCCAATGCCTCTGACAGTATCCATTCCTTCATTACTGCAGTTGTGGCAATCTGGGTTTCTGCTCGAGTGGCACTGTGTGAAGCTGTTAAGTGAGAGGGGTCAGTTGGATTGGTCAATTTGTTAGGGTCATGTTCCTGTATTGTTGGAAAGGAGATGAAAGAGCAGCACAAATGTCACCTGATTGACACGTGTGTTACCAGCAGATTAGCTGCCACAGCAGTGCCAGTCTTCAACTTCTTCTCCTTCTGATAGTTGTCTCAGGTATCTTAAAGTTTATTCATTAGTGTCACAAGTAGGCTGACATTAACACTGCAATGAAGTTACTGTGAAAATCCCCAAGTCGCCACACTCCGGCTCAGTTTGGGTACAGCAAGGGAGAATTTAACATGGCCAATGCACGTAACTAGCTTGTCATTCAGACTGTGGGAGGAAACTGGAGCAGCCGGAGGAAACCCATGCAGACACGGGGAGAACATGCAGACTCCACACAGACAGTGACACAAGCCGGGAATTGAACCTGGGTCCCTGGCGCTGTGAGGCAGCAGTGCTAACCACTGTGCCACTGTGCCGTCACAGACTAATATCCATATTCTGCCAACCTGGCATGATCTGCTGAAATTGTTGTCCTGATAATGAAAAATTTTAAATGGAAATAATCTAAAGATGGGTCTTAAAGATGTGGAGTGATGGGGCCGTGACTGTTTACTTTGGCAGCCTTTCCCATTGTGGCATTGGCCTTGGAAAGACAGATTGTTGATACATTGTCTTGGAAACAAAGCTGGGGACATAAACATCGAGGATAAAAGAGACCTTGAATATATTGCATGTTGGATCACAGATATCCTTCGAGGAGATGCCAAAGTGTTCCAGCCAGCCAGCTTGTTCACCCTGAGTCTAAGGAGGTAAGTGTCCTTAGCCATTGACAGATAGATTTATCTAAACCCTCATGTTGTAGGCACAGCCTTAGAATCTATGGACACATCATTAACTTTTATCCAGTCTTCCAGTTAAAAGGAAGACATGACAAGGGCTGAAATTCTCCGACCTCGCCCTTGGCTGGGATTCTCCGATCTTGCTCTCAGCTGGGATTCTCCGACCTCACCCATGGCTGGGATTCTCCAGCCTCGCCCGTGGCTGGGATTCTCCAACCTCGCCCATGGCTAGGGTTCTCCAGCCTCGCCTGTGGCTGGGATTCTCCGACCTCGCCCGCGGCTGGGGTTCTCCAGCCTCGCCCACAGCTGGGGTTTTCCGACCTCGTCCCACGGCTGGGATTCTCCAGCCTCGCCTGTGGCTGGGATTCTCCAGCCTTGCCTATGGCTGGGATTCTCCAGCCTCACCCGTGGCTGGGATTCTCCAGCCTCACCCGTGGCTGGGATTCTCCAATCTCGCCCATGGCTGGGATTCTCCAGCCTCGCCCGTGGCTGGGATTCTCCAACCTCACCCGTGGCTGGGATTCTCCAACCTCGCCGTGGCTGGGATTCTCCGTTCGTGTTCTCAGCTGGGATTCTTCAACCTCACCCGTGGCCTGGATTCTCCGGTCCTGTTGCAGTGAATGGAGTTTTGGCTGAGTGCCAACTTTTCCATTCTCGCTGGCAACGATGATCGGAAAATGACATCAGAGAATTCCAGCCAGGATTTTACGTTTTAAAACTTTGGGCTCAATCATCCCGTTTGCACTCTAAGTGCTCTCGCCAGCGGGGAAACCAAAGTGTTTCCTGCTGGCGTCAGCAGTGCCTGTCAGGTGGGATTCTCCCACCTTAAGCATTTAAAAACATTCACAATGTGGTGCCTTTGTTCCTCAACAGCAATGTTTGCAAACTTTCTGCCTTTGATTGATGGGTTGAATCAATTGCCCACTAGCCATGAGGTTTCAGTTCCTCTTTTCCAGCCACAGTGTTTACAAAGCAATTGAGCTGCATTCAACCAAGAAGGGAAAAACAAACACAGCTCCTGGCTTGTGGGTAAATGATCCAATCTGTCAATCAAAGCACTTCGAAGGAACCAGACACCAGATGCTACTTCGCCAAACCTCTGTTCACAGCAGCGACATTGGAGACTCCCAGCCGTAGGCGAGGTTGAAGAATCCGACCCCTTTATTCTCCCAGACTCAATCAAAGAGATTCTTAGCTGTGAAGAGTGAATTTCTGTTCCTTTTCTTTTGCGACCTGCTCATTTTTCACCTGGACCTATCTCTCCCAGTGAGGGCTTTTGCTGGTGCTTCCCTTCATGGTGATCCTTCCAATCTTGTTTCAAATGATCTTTTTTGATCTTTTCATAAGATCATAAGAAATAAGGGCAGGAATACACCATTTTGTCTCTCAGACCTGCTTTAGCATTGGATTTTTGATTTATTCATGGGCCATGGGTGTCACTGGCTGACTGGCATTCATTGCCCATCCTTAGTTGCCCTTGAGAAAGTGGTGGTGAGCTGCCTTCTTGAATCGCAGCAGTCCATGCGCTGTGGGTTGATCCGCAATGCTGTTAGGGTTCACTTCTTTGTTGAGACTTTATAGTGATTGATACAACTGAGTGGCTTGCTAGGCCATTTCAGGGGGCAGTTGAGAGTCAACCACATTGCTGTGGCTCTGGAGTCACATGTAGGCCAGACCAGGTAAGGACGGCAGATTTCCTCCCTAAAAGTGCATTAGTGAACCAGATGGGTTTTTCCGACAATCAACAATGGTTTCATGGTCATCAGTAGACTCTTAATTCCAGATATTTTTTATTGAATTCAAATTCCACCATCTGCCATGGCGGGATTCGAACCCAGGTCCCCAGAAAATTAGTTGGGTTTCTGGATTAATATTTGAGCGATAATACTACGGGGCCATCGCCTCCTCAATAAAGATCATGACTGATCTGATCGTGGCCTTAAAACCACTTTCCTCCCTGTTTCCCATAATCTGCACATCAGTGGACTGTGGGAGGAAACCGGAGCACCCAGAGGAAACCCACGCAGACACGGAGAGAACATGCAGACTCCACACAAATGGTGAAAGAAGGAAGGCGTCTAAAATAAGCAGGCACCCAACAATCTGTCTAATTCAGTCTGGAATACATTTCATGACTGAGCTGCCGCTACTCTCTGTGAAAGTAAATTCCAAAGATTAGCGATCATTTGACAGAAGAAATTTCTCCGAAACTCCATCTTAAGTGGGAACACCTCATATTGAGGTTGTGCACTCAGTTCTGGATTTTCTCATGAGAGGAAACATCCTCTCAGCATCCACCATGTCGAGCCCCCTCAGAATATTACTTCCTTCTTTTCCTCAGTCAGCTCTTATCTTTAGTTCAGCCTTTTGACATTTGTTGCATTTGCTTCCGCTCCTTTACACCATATCTATCTTGTTAATTATTTTCTGCACAGATGTTATCTTCACCTTTTTCTCCCTTCACACTAAGCTGATCCTGTTTGGCTTTCATTTTCACAGCTTTTTTAAAACTTATTTTCATATTTTAAATATACAATTACTTCCTGATTGAATCACATTGGGTGGGATTTTACAGCCTCGCTCGGGCGAGACCGGAAATTCCCGCCCGAGGTCAACGGAGATTTCCGTTGTCGGACCCTCGCCCGCACCGGTTCCGTGGTGGGCGAGGTGGTAGATTTCTGGCCATTGCTTCTCTTTCTCACTCCAAAGGCAGCGTTCCCTCATTGCTGTGTCAGACCTCTCAATCTCTTTTTCAGTTCTAAAATTTAGCTTGCTGATATTTCCAAAGACATGTTTGCTGGGTCAACAATTGATGCTGGATACCCTCACATCTTGCAGGAAGAGCACACTGCAATTTCCCTCCCTGTGGAGATTATTAGTTTTTGTTAGTTTGTTCTACCTCAATGTTTATGTTGCATATAATGCTACCATTTTGTTTCTTTTTCCCGCACCTAATTACCAATCAGTAAATTCCACTTCCAGAAGCCCATACCCCCATTCCGTCCCCACCTCACTCCGTCAGCAACTCACTCTGTAATATGCTCCCAGGTGCCTGCTTATGTTAGTAGACGCCTTCCTTCTTTCATCATATGTGTGGAGTCTGCATGTTCTCCCCGTGTCTGCATGGGTTTCCTCAGGGTGCTCCGGTTTCCACTCACAGTCCAGTGATGTGCAGGTTAGGTCGATTGGCCATGTTAAATTGTCCTTTAGTGTCCAAAGATATGTAGGTTAGGGGGATCAGCAGAGGAGATTCATCGGGCTACGGGGGTAAGGCCTGGGCAGATGCTCTGTTGGAGACTCAATGGGCCAATTGGCCTCCTTCTGCACTGTAGGAATTCTGTCCTATGATATACTAAGAGCTGGTTGATTGTTTTCCTGCTGTATAAAACCTTAAGGTTTTCTTGTCTTGATTCGGTTCTGACGTGGTGAAGAATGAATGTGCTGCTTGCTTTGGGATCCGAAGATGCAGGCTGGTTGCCAGATATGTTTTGTTGTCATGAGAAATGGCAACCTCACGCAAGTTAACTCCAGCTGTTCTTTATTCTATTGGGCCCTGCATCTGTGTATCCACTAATTAGTGAGCTTGCAGATTTCAAATCTAAAGATTGCAATCAGATTCCGGATGTTCAGAGAGCCTGTGGCCAGCTTCAAGTTTCTGCAAACCATAATGCAAGTTTATTGTCTGTTCCCTCGTGCCAACTCTAGAAGAGGACACAGTCATTGGCTCTTGGGCGATCTCTGACGTTGGGACTGTTGTAAACTCCAGGAAAGTTGCCATGTGCTCCATTGATATCTGCACCAAGAGGAAAAGCTTTTCTTGTGTGACTGCAAATAATGGCTACAGACTTTATGGTCAAATCTGATACTTCCTGCGCATCCAGGAGGACACAGCTCAAAACCTGCCTCTTGGCATGATTATCCCCAAACATTCCTATTTTCAGCTATGAAGCTGCAGCCTGGGTCCCATATAGCAAAGGACAGCTGTCTATGTAGCTCCCACTATAGGGAACTGGCTCATCCTGACCCACACTATGACTGTCACCAACTTTTACAGATGCACATAGAAAGCATTCTTTCTGGATGTATCACAGCTTGGTATGGCTCTGGCCCTGAACAAGACCGCAAGGAACTACAAAGGGTTGTGAACGTAGCCCAGTCCATCACACAAACCAGCCTCCCATCCACTGACCTCATCTACACTTCCCTCTGCCTTGGAAAAACAACCAGCATATGGGCAGCACGGTGGCAGAGTGGTTAGCACTGCTGCCTCACTGTGCCAGGGACCTGGGTTCGTTTCCCAGCTTGAGTCACTGCCTGTGCGGAGTCTGCATGTTCTCCCCGTGCCTGTGTGGGTTTCTTCCCGATGCTCCAGTTTCCTCCCACAGTCCAAAAGACGTGCTGATCAGGTGGATTGGCCATGCTTAATTCTCCCTAAGTGTAACCAAACAGGTGCTGGAGTGTGGCGACTAGGGGATTTTCACAGTAACTTTATCGCAGTGTTAATGTAAGCCTACTTGTGACACTAATAAAGAAACTTTAAAAACATAATCAAGGACCCCACGCACCCTGGACATACTCTCTTCCACCTTCTTCGATCGGGGAAAAGATATGAAAGTCTTACCGGCTCAAGAACAGCTTCTTCCCTGCTGCCATCAGACTTTTGAACGGACCTAACTTATATTAAGCTGATCCTTCTCTACACCCGAGCTATGACTGTAACATTTAACTGTAAGTACACTTGGGGATTTTCACAGTAACTTAATTGCAGTGTTAATGTAAGCCTACTTGTGACACTAATAAATAAACTTTAAACGCTAGCTTTGACTATAACACTACATTCTGCACCCTCTCCTTTCCTTCTCCCCTATGTACTCTATGAATGGTGTGTTTTATCTGTATAGCACGCAAGAAACAATACCTTTCACTGTATCCCAATACATGTGACAATAATAAATCAAATCAAATTAAAGTTGCCCATATCCAGCTCCTTTGTGCTCTGTTAATCACCCACATTTACATTAAGTACATCTGTGTTATATGCTCTGTTTGTGAACAGAATTCCCACTCACCTGAAGAAGGGGCTTGCAGCTCCGAAAGCTTGTGTGGCTTTTGCTACCAAATAAACCTGTTGGACTTTAACCTGGTGTTGTTAAACTTCTTACTGTGTTTACCCCAGTCCAACGCCGGCATCTCCACATCATGACTACCATGGAAGGCCATAACCAGAGGTGATCAATATAATGTAGTCACCAAGAAATCCAATAGGGAATTCAGAAGACATTACCAAAGAATGGTAAGAATGTGAACCTTTCTATCATATGGAGTGGCTGAAGCAAATAGCACAGATGCACGTAAGGGGAAACTTGACAAACATTTCAGAGTACAGAGATTGGATGGTCATGAGAGTAGAATTAAATGAGGATAGAAGGAAGCTCGAATGGAGCATAAACACCAGCTTGCAGATTTCAAATCTAAAGATTGCAATCAAACACCAGAAAGTTCAGAGAGCCTGTGGCCTCCAGCTTCAAGTTTCTGCAAACCATAATGCAAGTTTATTGTCTGTTCCCTCGTGCCTTCAAAGTGCCAACTCGAGGAGAGGAGGCATTCATTGGCTCTTGGGCGATCTCTGACATTGGGTCTGTCGTAAACTCCAGGAAAGTTGCCATGTGCCCCAGTGATATCTGCACCAAGAAGAAAAGCTTTCCTTGTGTGGCTGCAAATAATGGCTACAGAAGTTATGGTCAAATCTCTCACTTCCTGCGCATCTAGGAGGACTGAGCTCCTTCTAGATGGACCAAATGGCCTGTCTCTGTGCCATATATCCTACAGTATCTCCCAGAGTGAAAATATCTGACCTGATGCGTGGGAATAAGAAACCAAGTACTGTTCAATTTTCCACAGGAATTGGCGCTCGACTCATCGCTCGACAGTTCCAATGCGCCACAGCGAAAAACCGCACCGACCTCCTCAGAAGACAAACACGGGACACGGTGGACAGAGTACCCTTCGTCGTCCAGTACTTCCCGGGGCGGAGAAGCTATGGCATCTCCTCTGGAGCCTTCAACATTTCATTGATGAAGACGAACATCTCACCAAGGCCATCCCCACACCCCCACTTCTTGCCTTCAAACAACCGCACAACCTCAAACAGACCATTGTCCGCAGCAAACTACCCAGCCTTCAGGAGAACAGTGACCACAACACCACACAACCCTGCCACAGCAACCTCTGCAAGACGTGCCGGATCATCGACACGGATGCCATCATCTCATGTGAGAACACCATCTACCAGGTACACAGTACCTGCTCTTGCAACTCGGCCAACGTTGTCTACCTGATACGCTGCAGGAAAGGATGTCCCGAGGCATGGTACATTGGGGAAACCATGCAGACGCTACGACAATGAATGAATGAACACCGCTCGACAATCACCAGGCAAGACTGTTCTCTTCCTGTGGGGGAGCACTTCAGCGGTCACGGGCATTCGGCCTCTGACCTTCGGGTAAGCGTTCTCCAAGGTGGCCTTCATGACACATGACAGCGCAGAGTCGCTGAGCAGAAACTGATAGCCAAGTTCCGCACACATGAGGACGGCCTAAACCGGGATCTTGGGTTCATGTCACACTATCGGTAACCCCCACAGCTTGCCTCCTGGACTTGCAGAATCTCACTGGCTGTCCTGTCTGGAGACAATACACATTTCTTTAACCTGTGCCTAATGTTCCCTCCACTCACATTATCTGGAATTTAAGACTTGATTAGCTGTAAAGATTCGCATTCTAATCAGTATTCTGTAACTTGACTTTGTGTCACTGTGTGCCTTGTTTGTGAGCAAATATCCACTCCATCTGACGAAGGGGCAGTGCTCCGAAAGCTAATGGCATTTGCTACCAAATAAACCTGTTGGACTTTAACCGGGTGTTGTTAAAACTCTTACTGTGTTCACCCCAGTCCAACGCCGGCATCTCCACATCATGACTAGTAAAGAATTTCACAGGTGCAACAAACTGAAAACATCAAGTTGCTGAAAACATTCATTTTCTTCGATGCTTTTGGTGACACCACATTATGTAACTGTAATACTTTAAACACTGACAAATGAGAGCATGTGCTCACTAATAATGAAGTAGTTTGAGATGTACTCCAAACGTAAGTGTGATTTATGAAGGCACCAACTTTTCTAGTGTGAAAAATCACAGGAGAAACCATTAATCAGTATGCGACTGTGCTAAGAGCGATGATTAAGGCTGGTGAATGTGTTGACTGACAGAATCACTACCAAAGTCCACTGTAGTTGATGCGTAGGGCAGAGTATGTGATGTAGCATCATTGTGACAGGAGAACTCACAAATCTATTAGCCGGGTATTTATGCCCATAGGTAAACTCTTCAGTTTGGCAACCATTTCGGTACGACCTTTGAAACTGACAAACGATGTTGTTAATCAACTGAGTGTTGTGACTAGAATATTGTATACCCTATAGTAACACCAACTCTGATAAACACAGCAGAGGAAAAGGAAAAGCAGCAAACTTATTGAGTTGATGACTGCAAACCTGGGTTCAATTCCAGCCTCAGGTCACAGTCTGTGTGGAGTTTGCACTTTCTCCCCATGTCTGTGTCGGTTTCCTCCCACAGTTCAGAGATGTGGGGCGGCACGGTAGCACAGTGGTTAGCACTGCTGCTTCACAGCTCCAGGGACCTGGGTTCGATTCCCGGCTTGGGTCACTCACTGTCTGTGTGGAGTTTGCACATTCTCCTCGTGTCTGCGTGGGTTTCCTCCGGGTGCTCCGGTTTCCTCCCACAGTCCAAAGATGTGCGGGTTAGGTTGATTGGCCGTGCTAAAAAAAATTGCCCTTAGTGTCCTGGGATGCATAGGTTAGAGGGATTAGTGGGTAAAATATATGGGGGTAGGGCCTGGGTGGGATTGTGGTCGGTGCAGACTCGATGGGCCGAATGGCCTCTTTCTGTACTGTAGGGTTTCTATGATTCTATGATTCCATGATTCTATGTGTTGGTTAGGTTGATTGGCCATGCTAAATTGACCCTAGTGTCAGGGGTACTAGCAGGATAAATGAGGGTTACGGGAATAGGGCCTTGGTGGGATTGTGGTTGATACAGAAGTGATGGGCCGAATGGCCTCATTCTGTACTGGTAGGGATTTTATGATTTGAAGCTAATCATGACAGGAGCTCTCGATGCATGTGCAAGAAGGGTTGCTTTGACCTGCTGGCAAACTTAAGGTAGGAATGGAGTAAAGTGGAAGGGTTTTTTATTCCTCGCTTTGTATGGTAGGAACAGGATGGTTATTGAAAACACATTTGGATCCAACAATTGGACAAGGAAAGGACATTCTGGATGTGACCAAGCTCTCCGCACTGGCACCTCATCTTCTACACAATTGTGCGTCACCTTTGCAATGTTAGTGTAAAGACTGCTGTGCGGCGAATCGCTGTTGGACCATTCAGAAAATTATATTTTTGGAGAAACCCTTGGTTGTGATGCCGAAGATACTGCAGAGTAACAGCCAATCAGCGAAGGTGATTTAATGTTGAATGGTTGAAGAATGATTCTGTGCAAGAAAATCAGAGAAATCTTGTCAAACTCTGATACAAAACTGGATAAAACTGAAATGGAATGTATGGATCTTGTTTTAAGGAGAATGCAAAATCCACCTGAATCTTGCATCGAAAGCAAGATCGATGGTGAGAAGATGATTCAGTGGATTTGCAAAGGTATTCCAACAGGCATCATATGAACCATCATTTATGGGTGTCAGGGTGGCTGAGTGGTCTAAGGTGCCAGACTCAAGAAGTGAAGTCCTTCCACGATAAGCTGGGTGTTCTGGTCTCCAACTGGAGGCGTGGGTTCGAATCTCACTCCTGACACACATCTTGGTGTGGCATAGTGACACAGTGGTCAGCACAGCTGATTCACAGCACCATGGTCCTGGGTTTGAATCCCGGCTTGGGTCACTATCTGTGCGGCGAATCGCTGTTGGACCATTCAGTAAATTATATTTGCACATTCTCCCTGTGTCTGCATGGGTTTCCTCTGGGTGCTCCGGTTTCCTCCCACAGTCCAAGGATGTATGGTTTAGGTGGATTGACCATGCTAAATTGCCCCTTAGTGTCAGGAGGGCTAGCCAGGGTAAATGAATGGGGTTATGGGGATAGGGCCTGCGTGTTCGGTGCAGACTTAAAAGGCCGAATGGCCTTCTTCTGCACTGGAGGATTCTATGTTTCTGTGAAACTATTCTGCACAGAAATAAAAGCTACCTAAAGTCCACATCACAATATTATTAGTATTAGTGACGAGCAGGCAAGAACAGATATTATGTTAACAAGAAAAATAAGTCTAAGGAGGTGTTTAACAGTGTGTCTGTTTCTGAAGCGGAATGGGCCTACAGCTCACAAGTCGCTATTGTGAACATTTTGGATGCTCTGCGGACCATTGGAAAAGTAGGGTCCACTGTCAGGTCTTTGGAGAATGGAAAAGCACTGCCTACTCTGAAGACAGGAGAAGGTCCACAGCACCTAAAGCATTCAAAGATCATCAAGAAACAGAGAACAAAGACAATATTTGTTCTCACAGGAACTAATTGGGCAGTTCACTTCTTTTATTGACTCATGGACTGTGATCATTGTGGCAGGAACAGCATTTATTGCACATGCCTGACTGCCCTTGAGAAGGTGGTTCGGAGCCACCTTCTTGAAATGGTGCTGTCGTAGAGTCATAGAGGTTTACAGCATGGAAACAGGCCCTTTGGCTCAACTTGTCCATGCCGCTCCTTTTTTTAACCCCTAAGCTAGTCCCAATTGCCCGTGTTTGGCCCATATCCCTCTATACCTATCTTACCCATGTAACCGTCTGAACGCTTTTTAAAAGACAAATTGTATCCGCCTCTACTACTACCTCTGTCAGCTTGTTCCAGACACTCACCACCCTCTGTGTGAAAAAGTTGCCACTCTAGACCCTTTTGTATCTCTCCCCTCTCACCTTAAACCTATGCCCTCTAGTTTTAGACTCACCTACCTTTGGGAAAAGATATTGACTATCTAGCTGATCTATGCCCCTCATTATTTTATAGACCTCTGTAAGATCACCCCTAAGCCTCCTGCACTCCAGAGAAAAAAGTCCCAGTCTATCCAGCCTCTCCTTATAACTCAAACCATCAAGTCCCGGAAGCATCCTCGTAAATCTTTTCTGCACTCTTTCCAGTTTAATAATATCCTTTCTATAATAGGGTGACCAAAACTGTACACAGTATTCCAAGTGTGGCCTTACCAATGTCTTGTGCAATTTCAACAAGATATCCCAACTCCTGTATTCAATATTCTGACCAATGAAACCAAGCATGCTAACTGCCTTCTTCGTCACTCTGTGCACCTGTGCCTCCACTTTCAAGGAGCTATGAACATGTACGCCTAGATCTTTTTGTTCTGTAACTCTCCCCAACGCCCTACCATTAACTGAGTAAGTCCTGCCCTGGTTCAATCAACCAAAATGCATCACCTCGCATTTATCCAAATTAAACTCCAACTACCATTCGGCAGCCCACTGGCCCAGTTGATCAAGATCCCGTTGCAATCCTAGATAACCTTTTTCACTGTCCACTATGCCACCAATCTTGGTGTTATCTGCAAACTTACTAACCATGCCTACTAAATTCTCATCCAAATCATTAATATAAATGATAAATAACAGTGAACCCAGCACCAATCCCTGAGGCACACCGCTGGTCCCAGGCCTCCAGTTTGAAAAACAACTCTCTACAACCACCCTCTGGCTTCTGTCAAGAAGCCAATTTTGTATCCATTTAGATACCTCACCCTGAATCCCGTGTGATTTAACCTGATGCAACAACCTACCATGCGGTACCTTGTCAAAGGCCTTGCTAAAGTCCATGTAGACAACATCAACTGCACTGCCCTCATCTACCTTCTTGGTTACCCCTTCAAAAAACTCAATCAAATTTGTGAGACACAGAAAGCTATGCTGACTGTCCCTAATCAGTCCTTGTGCCTCCAAATGCCTGTAGATCCTGTCTCTCAAAATACCTTCCAACAACTTACCCATTACAGATGTGAGGCTCACTGGCCTGTAGTTCCCAGGCTTTCCCCTGCAGCCCTTCTTAAACAAAGGCACAACATTGACCATCCTCCAATCTTCGGCACCTCACTTGTGACAGTCTTTGTGTTGTTGGCACGCCCACAGTGCTGTTAGGGAGGGAGTTCTAAGTTTTTGACCCAATGACGATGAACGAATAGCGATATATTTCCAAGACACAAAGCGTGTGGAATTTGAGGATGACGTTCTTCCCGTGTTGTCCTTATTCTTCAAACTGTTAGATATAGTGGGTTTTGAAGGTTCTGTCAAAGGAGCCTTGTCAAGTTTCTGCAGTGAATCTTGCAGATGGTATTCACTGTTGTCACTGTGCACTGGTGGTGGAGGGAGTGAACGTTTAATATTGTGGATCTGAGGCCGATCATTGGGCTGGTTAGTCCTGAGCTTCTCGAGTGTTGTTGGAGTTGCATTAACCCAGGCAAGTGAGGAGCATTCCGACAGGTTCCTGACATGTGCCTTGTGGATGATGGCTTTAGGAATCATCTGGTCCCACCAATGGTGCAACCCCCATCGTGGGGTTCCCGGCAGCATGGAATGGAATCAATGGGAAATCCCATTGACAACAGCTGGACTGGAAGATCCCACCATTGGCAAACGGCGTGCCACCTCCCACCATTGGAAGCATCCCATGGGGAGGCCAGAAACACCCCCCACACCACACCCCCAAACCCCCCCCCCCCACCCCCCCCCCCGCCCCCCCGGCCCCCCCACCACACCCCCACCACATTATTTATATTATTGGTCCAGTTTCTGATGACTGATAACCCCAGGATGTTGATGGTGGAGATTTAGAAATGATAATGTTGACTATTTTGGGGAGCTGGTTATATTCTTCTTAATGGAGATATTAATTGCCTGACACTAATGTGAATGTTACTTCTATTTGGTATATAAGATTCTCATGCAGATTCTTTTTGATCGTCAGTGCCTGAATATAATGGATAGGAGAATTCCTGATTGTACTGCAGTTTGAAGGCTAATCCAAGGACCAGGACATGATCTGTATTGTGTGTCAAATTAAGGAGAAGTGCAGGGAACAATATCAAGACCCACGTGTGGATCTTCCTGTCCCGCCGGCCGGTGGGATTTACCCAGTACTGTCCAAATTAGTGGTCTTTTGACTGGCTCGTGGCATCCGCCATGGTGACTTCTGCTGCAGGGGGGGGCCAGAAAGTCCCGGCCATTTACTCGACCAAAGCTTTTAACATTGTCAGTCAGCCTGGACTTGCGAGTTTTAAGAGAAAATTTGGTTGTCCAAAGCAATTTTTCCAGTTCTGAAGCAGCTCCATGATGGGACATGTGGCACATTGCATACTGACAGCACTCTGCCTGAGCTTTTCCCAGTGGGAAGCAAGACCGTGTGCTGGGACCTGTTCTATGTTCATTCTTTTGTGTAGCTCTGTTGCAGTATGGAATGAGGGATTTTCAGGTAAGAATTGTGATGTGAACCCGCACACCAGAAATATTGTTTGATTCGTCAAGATGGCAAGCACATCGACTATCCACTGAGCAAATCTATTGAGAAATCATCAAAGAATTTGGATGTTAGGAAGACTACACTCCTGTGCTGCTGTATAATGATAATTGAGAAATGGTGAGAGAGAAGGCAAGAAAAATTAAAATTTGAATAAAAATGTTATTTTCGTAGCTCAGGATACGATGTCTGAGATTAAAGTATGGAGCTGGATTGTGTCCATTTAATCATGCGATAATTACATGGACCATAAAAGTACCAAAGGGCGGCACGGTGGCACAGTGGTTAGCACTGCTGTCTCACAGTGCCGGGGACTTGGGTTTAATTCCGATCTCGGGTCAGTGTCTGTGTGGACTTTGCATGTTCTCCCCGTGACTGTGTGGGTTTCCTCCGGCTGCTCCGCTTTCCTCCCACACTCCAAAGATGTGCAGGTTAGGGGGACTGACCATGCTGAGTTGCCCCCTAGTGTCCCAAGATGTGTAGGTTAGGGGGATTAGTGGGGTAAATGCATGGGGTTATGGGGACAGCGCGGGATGCTCTCAGAGAGTCAGTGTAGACTTGATGGGCCAAATGCCTCCTTCTGCACTGTCGGAATTATATGGATTCTGTGATACCAACAAGGAGTTTTTGTGGTATCAATAAAGCGTGTTATTTAAATATAATTACTAAATCAGAGGAGCCAAGGAGGAATGGGCTCTTTCATCCAAAAGCTTTGACAAAGGGTCAACTGGACTCGAAACATCAGCCCTTTTCTCTCCTTACAGATGCTGCCAGACCTGCTGAGATTTTCCAGCATTTTCTCTTTTGGTTTCAGATTCCAGCATCCACAGTAATTTGCTTTTATCTTATGGGCTCTTTAATAATTGGCTAATCAGGAAGCAGGTAAAGAGTCCATTCCAACAACTTCATTATCATCCGCAGGCCACTCACCAACAGAGGAGAGGATTTAAGAACAAATCCATCACTGAATGAAATTCCTGGGTGAATTCCAGCACTGAATGAAATGTCAGGGATAGAAAATTCCATTAATCAGATTAAATATCAAAAGATGTATAGATACATGATAGAAAGCCTACTTCAAGGAAATGATAAATATTTCAGATTATTAGTACCGTATGTAAATCCAAAAATTCAAGGGAACCGCAATAAGCATTCCTTCTTTGGCTCAGTGTCCAACTGTTTTTTTCCCTGACGCTGTTAAATGCCTTAAGACGTTTCTTTATGTTAAAAGCACCGCAGTGGGTATTCTATCATTGCAGTGTCAGTTGGCAGAACACTTTGGCCGTGCACCCGGGAAGTGCAGCTGCAGGCTCAGACCGCTTTGTGGGACATGCTTCGTTTAGATAGACCCAGTGAGCGACCCAGCCCCAAACACCAATCCTGATGCAACTGGCCAGGCGGTCTTGGGCTGGCAATTAAAGCGGCAGCTAGTTGGTTGTTCGGTATTGAGGAAAGTCCTGGGGTCACTGGAGGCACAGCAGATGGAGGTGGTGGGGGTGGGAGTTGGGAGGGGAATGTGGGGAGTGGGGGGGGGGGGGGGGGCGGCTGTTGATGGAATGATGGGGAGGAGGTGAGGTGTGGCGCAGGGAGAGGGGTGTCCACTTTTTTTGCCTCACCCAGATTATCTTGCGGGACATGCTGGAACTCTCCATATGTGGAGCATATGTGTGGAGTTCCCACGTAATATCTACATAACAATCCCCCATTTCAATTGATCCATGAGGCTAATGCTTGATCCAAGTGGGTATCAATTAAACCAACAGTGGGAAGTAATGGAGGAGGTGGCGGAAGGGGGGTGGGGGACTTGTGGGTTGGGAGGTGGTGTGGACGTAGGGGTTGTGGGTTGCAGAAAATTAGCATTAATTCTACTGCTTTGATTTTATTCCCAGTCTGGTCAGTTTTGGTTAAAATACATATTTACATGGAAGTATTAATAGATCACAATCCCTACCCTCGTCTTTTGGATGCTTACTCCTGGTAATGATTCTGCTGTGGCCATTGATATACGTATATTGTCAGGTCAACAGTAATGTGGTTGCCTCTTAACTGCCCACTGAATTGGCCTCGCAAACCCCTCAGTTGTTAAGAGGGTGGCTCACCACCACCTTTAAGAGGGCTTATGGAGGGCAATCAATGCTGGCGTTGCCAGTGACTCCAGATTATATGAATAAATTAAACATTTAGCATATTATCGAATTTGTCTTTGGTTCCTGTTCCTCCAAAAATCTTTGTGCTGGCCACTTGAGTCAAACTTCTAACTCTGCTGCAAGTTAATCAATACAGCAAGCTACTAATGCATATTCAGCCCCGCCGTTTAAATGTATTGATTTCCAGTACAATAAATTACCTCGATGGAGTCATTCTTTATCCGCCAGAGAGAAATCACATAAAAGAGAAACTTTTATGACAGAGTTGTGTCACTTCTGATTCAGTGTCTGTACCGAGACGCCACGAATAATGCTTTTATTGGATGCTATGAAAGAGAAACCCAGAAACGCTTTGAGATATCCTTGTGCCTAAACACACTATTCTTGTGAATTATTTCAAAACAAATGTGTAGACACTCCTCTGTTAAAGTAGTTCAGACTTTTAGATATGAAATGATAACTGTGTAAAAGTGCCCCTTCACTTTTCAGATGCTGTTGTATCAAACTCAGGATCATAGAATCACAGAACTCTACAGTGCAGAAGAGGCCCTTCAGCCCATCGAGTCTGCACCGATGCATGAAAGCCCCTGACCGGCCCACCTAATCCCATTTGCTAGCACTTGGCCCATAACCTTGAATGTTATAGCGTGCCAAGTACTCAACTGTTCAACTGTTCTGGCTGCCCACTGTGTGAATTTCACATAGCGTTACTTAGTTGCTGCCAAATGCTCAGGAGCCAAAGTTCAAATTCACAGGTGATTTGATTTACCATTATATGGTGCCCACTGTGAGGGCTGCAATTTTCTTCAAATGAAATCTAAAAGCAAAGTACTGCAGATGCTGGAAATCTGAAATAAAAACCACCTATCACAGCTCTATCTGCTTCACCCCCTCTTATGCAGTATAAAATCCATCACCATTCCCCCTCTCGTTAGCTCTGAAGTTAAAGAACAAAGAACAAAGAAAACTACAGCACAGAAACAGGCCCTTTGGCCCTCCAAACCTGCACCGACTTTGCTGCCCGACAAAAAATAAGTCATAAAGATTCAAAACATTGGGGGGAATTTTACCATTTTGAGTCCAAGTGCCGGATCTGGGCGTCAAATAGATCCGAGCCTGGAATCCTCTTTCCAGTGCGCCCATACGCGTTTTGCCGGCTCCGGCCCGATCCGCGCTGTGGGCGGGGCTTAGCGCTGGCGGACCAATCGGAGCTCTGAACTGCGCATGCGCACTTCGAAAAAAATCTGACAGCGCACCCGGGCGCGAAAAAAAAGCAGAAAGCGGAGAGAGCAGCTCTCTGACCATTCATCCTCTGGTTGGGGGAGATGGGGGGAGTGGGAGGGGAGGGGGTGTGACCGATCATCCCCTGGGGGGGAGGGGGGGGGCGGGGTGGGAGGGGGAGTGGGGTGGGAGGGGGGGGCGGGGTGGGAGGGGGGGGTGTGACCGATCATCCCCTGGGGGGGCGGGGGGGGGGGGGGGGGGGGTGGTGGGAGGGGAGGGAGTGTGATGTCTCATCCTCTCGTCAGGGGGGGGGGGGGGGGGTTCCGCTGCCTGTCTGCGGCCGATCCCTCCTGGCACCATCACTGGGACACTACCAGCCACAGATTACTCTTCCCTGCAGGTGCGAGAGAGCGGGAGAGATGGCTGTGGCTGGTAGTGAACCAGTGATGGTGCCAGGAGGGATCGGCTGCAGACAGGCAGCAGAACCCCCCCCCCGACCAGAGGATGAGACATCACACCTCCTCTCCTCCCCCCCGCCCGAAAACGGGCGCAAAATTTTGGTAAAATCAGGCCCATTAACTCTGTTTCGCCCTCCATAGAGGCCAACAGACCTGTTTAAAATTTATTATTGTCACAAGTAGGCTTATATTAACACTGGAATGAAGTTACTAGTTACCACACTCATTTTTTATTATTCATTCATGGGAATGGGCGTTGCTGGCCAGGTCAGCATTTATTGTCCATCCTTAGTTGCACTCGAAACTGAGTGGCTTGGAGGGTTCAACCACATTGCTGTAGCCCTGAAGTCACATGTAGGCCAGACCAGGTAAGGATGGCAGATTTCCTTCCCTAAAGGGCATTAGTGAACCAGATGGGTTTTTCCAACAATCAACAATTGTTTAATGGTCATTAGTAGATTCTTAATTACAAATATTTTTTATTGAATTCAAATTCCACCATCTGCCGTGGCGGGATTCGAACCCGGGTCCCCAGAACATTAGCTGAGTTTCTGGAATAATGATCTAGCAATAATACCAGTGGGGCCATCACCTCCCCTGAGTGATCTCTCGTGACAGCATTTAGTGATTAGTAAGAGAATCACTCAGGATGCCTGAATCTTATATGAGCATTTATGTGCAAAGTATAGTTTACCACAGTTCGCAATGACCTGGAAGCTGTGTGGTGCCAGGGAAGATTACACATCTAGAAGATCACACATCTAGAAAAATGGGCTGAAAAATGGCAAATGGAATTTAACGCAGACAAGTGTAGATATTGCACATTGGAAGGACAAACCAAAGTAGAATGTACAGTGTAAATGGTAGGACTCTGAAGAGTGCAGTTGAACAGAGGGATCTGGGAATACAGGTTCAGAATTCCCTAAAAGTGACGTCACAGGTGGATAGGGTCGTAAAGAGTGCCTTTGGTATATTGGCCTTTATAAATCGGAGTATCGAGTATAAAAGTTGGAGTGTTATGGTAAGGTTATATAAGGCATTGGTGAGGCCGAATTTGGAGTGTTGTGTACAGTTTTGGTCACCTGGTTACAGGAAGGATGTAGATAAGGTTGAAAGAGTGCAGAGAAGGTTCACAAGGATGTTGCCGGGACTTGAGAAGCTGAGTTACAGAGAGAGATTGAATAGGTTGGGACTTTATTCCCTGGAGCGTAGAAGATTGAGGGGAGATTTGATAGAGGTGTATAAGATTTTGATGGGTATAGATAGAGTGAATGCAAGCAGGCTTTTTCCGCTGAGGCTAGGGGAGAAAAAGACCAGAGGGCATGGGTTAAGGGTGAAAGGAGAAAAGTTTAAAGGGAATATTAGGGGGGGCTTCTTCACGCAGAGAGTTGTGGGAGTGTGGAATGAGCTGCCGGATAAAGTGGTAAATGCGGGGTCACTTTTAACATTTAAGAAAAACTTGGATGGGTTCATGGATGAGAGGGGTGTGGAGGGATATGGTCCAAGTGCAGGTCAGTGGGACTAGGCAAAAAATGATTCGGCACAGACAAGAAGGGCCAAAGGGCCTGTTTCTGAGCTGTAATTTTCTATGGTTCTATGTTTGTGCCAATTTTAATTTTTTCCACTGGGTGGGAAGTAGACTGGAGTGAGTTAGCTGTTACACTCCAGATGAACATCTTTTACTGCTGTATAATGGTGGACACTGAAAGTGCTGATTTGTACATTGCAAACTGTGTTCTTAGGCCGAAACCATTGGTACATCCATCAGGTATAACATTGGATAATGCAATGGGGAGTTACCTGTGGCTTACATTCTGGAAGTGATCACAGCTCATTAATATCTAAACCTGAAGTAGCTACACTTTGATCTATCCATTTACTTACATCTTTTTTTGTCATTCATTACTGAAGCTTCAAGCAGCTTTATAACATAATTTGTACCTTGTCTCCCACCTGAAAGTTTTTAACAAGAAAATTCTAATTGGACAGAACGTCTGCGTAGTGCTGTGGGCATCTTTTTTCTCTTTATGTCTCAGTGCAGCTCATGCCTCTACACCAGGGCCTCCCGCCCTACCCCACCGAGAGGGGTTGTGAGATGAAATTTTGGAGCGGCGAGCTCCGAGGAAGCAGTAGCTGCCGTGGAGTTCCGACCAAGTGTTAACAACTGTGAGGCCCCTTAAATCCAACCCTACCCTGCCTACCCCCTCAACACTCATATCTCTCTCCCCACCAACCCCGCCCCCCCCTCCAACCCCCATCCTCCACCCCCTCACACAGCATTCTCCCACCTGGCTCACACCTCTGGTGTCACGGCAACTGTTAAAGCTCAAAATGGGGTCACAGTGTGAGGCACTGCCCTACACCACAACTGCTGAGAAAGGAGTTGACCATCTGATTCCTAGACATTTGTACCCGCAGGTTTGAGGAGCTGTGTATGCAGAGAGATTGTTCTCTGCAGCCAGACCTTGAAGTCACTTCTGAGGTCCCATCTGTGTGAGATATGTGACTAATCTCCAAATCGGCGTAAAGCTGCAGGGTACATGTTGCCAGAGCTTTTCCTTCACTACAGATGGCCACTTCAGAATTGTCACATAAGCTTTGATGCATCCAGGAACTAAACCCAAACAGATATCCAATGAGGTGTTGCAGACTAAACATATGTCTTGGTCCTATAAGGAAACTGCAGCTAATGTATCCCAGATTATTGTACTCTGCTGTACTTTACACCACTTTGGCAGAGCAGGCTCGAAGGGCCGAATGGCCTACTCCTACTTCTAGTGTCTATGTTTGTTCTGGAAAGGGCTATTGACATGGACCATGAAAAACCCAGCTTGAACCAGTGACAACAGAGGACCAGACTGGAAGCTAGAATTAAGAACATAAGAGCAAAGGAACTAGGAGCAGGAGTAGGCCATTCAGCCCCTCGAGCCTGCCCCATTATTCAATATGATCATGGCTGATCTGATCTTCGCCTCAACTCCACCTTCCTACCTGCTTCTTAACTGTGTGACGCTCCTAAGTGCTCTGCCTGTGAATAAAGAAGAAAGATACGTAACTGCCTGTGGCTACGTCACAGGATGGGGATATCCCACAGCTCCTATGATGGGCCAAGTTCATGAACGGGCATCATTATTTATCTCCTTCACTTTGTTGCCTCCAGGGCCAGATTCTCCTTGTACGCAGTCAATAGTCTTAGATGAGGTGAACTCCTGACCATACTTTTCCAAAGGGGAACTGGATCATTATCTGAGAAGAGGGAAGTTGCTGGGCTACAGGGAAAAATCAGGAGAGTGGGACAGGGTGAGTTGCTCTTGTGGAAGTGGGCAGACCCAGTGGGCTGAATGCTGTAACCATTCTCTGATTCTATGAAAGGCCCTACAGCTTTCTCTTAGAATGAACAAGATAAGGCCATTTTTGCCATTTCACATTGATCAGCTATTTGAAAATACTAAGCATTTACCGCCATTCCTTTGCCCATTCCTTCTTCCATTTAAAATATTCAGTCACTTGTCTCTTAAAAGATTTATGGATTTTGCTTCAACCACTGCTTGACACACTATCACCTAATAATCTTTTGCAGAAAAGTTGTCCTATAGCTTGCCTTTCCTCCTTTAATGATTTTAAATGTATGCATTTTTAACTTACTAAAAAGCTTCATCATTTTGAACAGCTCTTTCAGAACCTTCTATTTAAGCTTCTTTGTTGTCTGTTGTCCATTGTCTATTTAAGCTTCTTTGTTCCAGTCAATCGTATTTTGTTGAGTTTCTCCTTGCAACTGAACCTTTTTGTACCGGGTATTTGCATTGTAAATTTCTTCTGTAGCCTTGCAATGTCTTTCATAAAGTAAGGTGCCCAAAATTGTGCACAAAATGACAGGAGTTTCACCCCCAAAGTGGGTAGTGGGAGTCAGGAAGTATCTTGGCTTGACGCACTTGCCTTGGGAAAAAGTGCTTGCAATTTTCAATCCAGAGGGCAGGTATTAACTGGATTTGAGCCCCCCCACCCTGGAAACAGTGTGGAGGCAGCCACAAAAGTGGCTGGGTGTATGGGTGGTCTGTTTAAAAGGCCCCTCTTGGTGCTTTGGCATTTCTTTCCCAATGGAATAAAAGTAATAAAACAAAAAACAGCTGTCTAATCCACAGCCCTCACCCCCAGACACACTCCCCATGTCCCTTCCATGCCAACTCAGGCCCCTCCACCCACCCCCATAGCGTCTCATACCCTCAATGTCAACCTATGCCCTTCCACCCACCCACATGACTACCCTCCATGCCAATCAATAGCATTGCCATGCCCATTCATCCAGTATACTCTCTGCACAGAACCAATGAACCCTATAATAACAATGGCATGTGTGAAAAAGCTTTAAGAAGAGATTAATTCATTCGTAATTTTCTTAAAGTAAACTGCTTTTACTACAGTCTTATAAAAAGGTCAATCATCCAGATCTTTAAAATATCAATAGTGGAAACTGCAAGCACGTGACACCTCTTTAGCATGGATAAATAAATAATGAATGGTTGAGAAATAGATCTAATAGAGAAAGCTGTCTATCAAACAATGTTTTCCCGTTGGAGAAGTTGTTTCAACAGACTAATGGATGTCTGGGTTAGCTAAGAGAAAAAATCCTCAGTTGGCCTCTTTTAATTGGCCTGAAGTGGCCCTTAACTGAAGTGGCCACCGTCTCATCCACTCATCCAATCACACTTCTTCAAAAATGAGGCAAGGAATTGGCATGCTGGTTGACAGGGCTATTTTTATTTATCTCCGACTCGCCTCTGATCTCCGTTCCAGCGGGGGCTGAAAATCATTGTTATTTTCTCTGAAAGGGAGTTATTTTCTTAGGACAGAAATAGTTGAATGAAGGACAATCAAAATATCTCTTCTAAGAATTTGAGTATAAATCTTTCAGGGGCTGAGGGGAGTGTTGAAAATTGGCAAAGGGGAACTTCTTGTGGACTCCCATGTAAGGCTCTGGGTTTTGGTAATACATCAAAGTTTGGATAAATCAACAGTTTTGCATTAATTATTTCATATTAATTCTAATTCTCTTTTATTGTTTTAATGATTTGAAAGTTTTGTGTTCATGATAGACTGCGTCCATTTGTTGTGAGTTATCAAATGGTTGTTAGTTAGGAAATCTCCTTCGCTGAATAACAGTGAAATATTGTACACCAACAGGACCTCTTTTGCTTTTATGTGCTTGTAATGAATCCATTTTAAAACTTTTCTTCAAAACTTCCAGCCAAATTCTGTTCAGCAAGAGCGATGCTGAATAAATAATGTATATAGTTTACTGATTTTGTGAGAGCGTTTGACAAGACTTTTTCTTTAGTTTGCAAATGCATAAAACTTGTCAAAGATATGTCTTAGCAGGACGTATATCTTTTCCGTCTCCAAAAGGAATTTGCCATGTTACTTCGTGAATGCTTGAAGCCCAGTAACTTCTTTTCAGTTCCCAGTTCTATGCTAGATGTGGCGATACTTGATTGTGCCAGCTCTGATTGGCTGTCACTAGGTATGTCAGAGCTAACCAGTCAAGGTATGTGTCTAGATATGGGCTTATTGCTGATGCTGTCAACTGAAAGGATTTTGATGAATCAAGTGTATTATTTTAAAATGTTTTTATGTCTTTTATTTCCACTCCTTCATCAAGTCCCTTTCATTTCTTACCAGGTTCTGCATTTTCTTGTGACTGAATTTTGTTACCTGCTTCCAAGCATCCAACATTAAGCTATCTGCCAGATGCTACACAACTCATGCCCCGAACCACGCTGTTCCAGTATAGATACAACACTGGCATCCACTTGGTGTGCAAAACTGCCCAGGTTTGCGGCATGGATGGCACCGAGGTGAGCACTGCAGCCTCACAGCGCCAGGGACCCGGGTTCAATTCTCGGTTTGGGTCACTGTCTGTGCAGAGTCTCCCAGTGTCTGCACGGGTTTCCCCCGGGTGCTCTGGTTTCCTCCCACAGTCCGAAAGGCATGCTGGTTAGATGTATTGACCATGCTAAATTCTCCCTCAGTGTCCCTGGACAGGCGCCGGAGTGTGGCAACTAGGGCATTTTCATTGTAACTTCATTGCAGTGTTAATGTAAGCCTACTTGTGACACCAATTATTGAGGTTTGTCCCATCCACAAAAACAGCAGGATAAATTCGACCCAACACGCTCACCAATCAATCATCTTAATCACCAGCAAGGTGATAAAGGGAGGTTGTTGTCAGTGCTATCAAGTGGCTCTTACTTAGCAACCTGCTCACTGATACTCGGTGTGGATTCTGCCAAGGTCATTCAACTCAAGACAGCTTCTTCCCTGCTGTCATCAGACTTTTGAACGGACCTACCTCATATTAAGTTGATCTTTCTCTACACCCTGGCTATGACTGTAACAATGCATTCTGCACCCTTTCCTTTCCTTCTCTATGAATGGTATGCTTTGTCTGTATAGCGCAAGAAACAATATTTTTCATTGTATACTAATACATGTGACAATAATAAATCAAATCAAATTCAACTCCTGACCTCATTACAGCCTTGGTCCAAACATGGACAAAAGAGCTGAATTCAAGGGATGAAGTGAGAGTGACTGTCCTTGACATTAAGGCTGTATTTGATTGAATCAAACATAAAGGAGCCAGAGAATCAGGAGAAAACTTTCCATTGGTTGGAATCTTACCTAGCAAAAAGGAACATAAGAACACAAGAACCTCTATGATTCTCGGAAGGCAGCAGGACGGAGCAGAATTGAAAAGATACCCAGTGGGTCTTCAATATTCAAATATTCTAAATACTGCCACGCAGTAAGTACCACAGCAAAAACAGGTAACTTCACAGAGAGGGTGAAATACACAGGCTACAAAGTTCTTAAGTTCAGAATCACTTATGGTAGCAGTGTGACAATTTCCAGTGATAGTGATCATTGGTTTCACAATGAACTGTTGGTCGCCTCGATAATAAATAACTGAAACAAGGCTCCTTGTGGTTGTTGGACTAGATTGATCTTCAGTCTTGGCAGTTGCCTCACTCAATGTGGTGAATTGAAGTTCCCACTTGGTGTGTCTTGCGTCCTTACTTCTTGTTTTGAAGATGGATGAGTGGGCACCTTTTGCAGAAGGAAACGTAGAGTAACTAACTGCAATACTGGTCGTGCACCATTGCTTCCGTTTAAGTTACCTTTCAACAGGCAGACAGCAACATGTCAATTGGACACGTTAACAAATAGAGGAAGAGGGAGATTTGTAAAAACTGCTATCCAACTGTGGATAATGCCAAGAATAGTTCATGCACTGTTCTGGGGAAATTTTAAACTCATCCATCCAATGATTCTTATGTTCCTACTGTCCCCAGTAATAACATTGTTACAGGAGGCAAAACATTTTAAGCCAAATTTAAGAAAAACTGTCAAATAACAGATTAGAGGTTAAAAGAGATCCAGTTATAAGGAGAGGCTGGATAGACTGGGACTTTTTTCTCTGGAGTGTAGGAGGCTTAGGGGTGATCTTATAGAAGTCTCTCAAATAATGAGGGGCATAGATCAGCTAGATAGTCAATATCTTTTCCCAAAGGTAGGGGAGTCTAAAACTAGAGGGCATAGGTTTAAGGTGAGAGGGGAGAGATACAAAAGTCTCCAGAGGGGCAATTCTTTCACACAGAGGGTGGTGAGTGTCTGGAACGAGCTACCAGAGGTAGTAGTAGAGATGGGTACAAGTTCCTCTTTTAAAAAATATTTAGACAGTTACATGGCTAAGATGGGTATAGAGGGATATGGGACAAATGGGAGCAATTGGGACTCGCTCAGGGGTTTAAAAAAAAAAGAGCGACACGAATAAGTTGGGCTAAAGAGCCTGTTTCCATGCTGTAAACTTGTATGACTTTATGACTAACTCCTCTGACCAAATTCCACTCCAGGCAATGTGTGACAAGGAATGTACAAATAAAAGGCCAGTTACTTTCCTATGTATCTGGTGAGGGTGGCACAGTGGCACAGTGGTTAGCACTGCTGCCTCACAGCGCCAGGGACCCAGGTTCAATTCTGGCCTTGGGTGACTGTCTGCGTGGAGTCTGCATGTTCTCCCTGTGTCCGCATAGATTTCCTCCGGGTGCTCCGGTTTCCTCCCACAGTCTGACAGATGTGCAGTTTAGCTGAATTTGCCTTGCTAAAATTGCCTTTAATGTGTCCAAAGATGTGTAGGTTAGGTGGAATAGATATGGTAAATGTGTGGGTTATGAGCCACAGGGAGGGTCTGGGTGGGAGGCACTTTTGGAGAGCTGGTGCAGACTCGATGGGCCAAATGGCCTCTTTCGCACTGTAGGGATTTTATGATTCTATCCACACTGACTTTTTTGCCAAGGTCATTCAGACAGTGTAGATGGTATATGGCCTCAGGTGAATTTGTTTTTTTTCAGGTCAGTGTAGACATCAGACAGCTCTGTACAAATCCTTTGATTTACTCACTTGTGGCTAGCCACAACACAGTCTGCTGAGCACGTTACCTACATTTCCTTTCTCCAATATCCCAAATTGTATCACAGCAGCAAACTGACAGAATGCAGGTCACAATGGGCAGACATTTTATATATTACATATTCAAATTAGGCATCTATAGAATCATAGAATCCCTACAGTGCAGAAGGAGGCCATTCGGCCCATCGAGCCTGCACCGACAACAATCCTACCCAGGCCCTATTCCCGTAACCCCATGTATTTACCCTACTAACTTTGGGTCCTCGCTGTCCACGGGGATGGTGCCAGAGGACTGGAGAATGGCGAATGTTGTTCCTCTGTTTAAGAAAGGGAATAGAAATGACACTAGTAATTATAGACCGGTTAGTCTTACTTCGGTGGTTGGTAAATTGATGGAAAAGGTCCTTAGAGATGGGATTTATGACCATTTAGAAAGATGCGGATTAATCCGGGATAGTCAGCACGGATTCGTGAAGAGCAAGTCATGCCTCACAAATTTGATAGAATTTTTTGAGGAGGTAACTAAGTGTGTTGATGAAGGTAGGGCAGTTGATGTCATATACATGGATTTTAGTAAGGCGTTTGATAAGGTCCCCCATGGTCGGCTTATGATGAAAGTGAGGAGGTGTGGGATAGAGGGAAAGTTGGCCAATTGGATAGGTAACTGGCTGTCTGATCGAAGACAGAGGGTGGTGGTGGATGGAAAATTTTCGGATTGGAGGCAGGTTGCTAGCGGAGTGCCGCAGGGATCAGTGCTTGGTCCTCTGCTCTTTGTGATTTTTATTAATGACTTAGAGGAGGGGGCTGAAGGGTGGATCAGTAAATTTGCTGATGACACCAAGATTGGTGGAGTAGTGGATGAGGTGGAGGGCTGTTGTAGGCTGCAAAGAGACATAGATAGGATGCAAAGCTGGGCTGAAAAATGGCAAATGGAGTTTAACCCTGATAAATGTGAGGTGATTCATTTTGGTAGGACTAATTTAAATGTGAATTACAGGGTCAAAGGTAGGGTTCTGAAGACTGTGGAGGAACAGAGAGATCTTGGGGTTCATATCCACAGATCTCTAAAGGTTGCCACTTAAGTGGATAGAGCTGTGAAGAAGGCCTATAGTGTGTTAGCTTTTATTAACAGGGGGTTGGAGTTTAAGAGCCGTGGGGTTATGCTGCAACTGTACAGGACCTTGGTGAGACCACATTTGGAATATTGTGTGCAGTTCTGGTCACCTCACTATAAGAAGGATGTGGAAGCGCTGGAAAGAGTGCAGAGGAGATTTACCAGGATGCTGTCTGGTTTGGAGGGTAGGTCTTATGAGGAAAGGTTGAGGGAGCTAGGGCTGTTCTCTCTGGAGCGGAGGAGGCTGAGGGGAGACTTAATAGAGGTTTATAAAATGATGAAGGGGATAGATAGAGTGAACGTTCAAAGACTATTTCCTCGGGTGGATGGAGCTATTACAAGGGGGCATAACTATAGGGTTCATGGTGGGAGATACAGGAAGGATATCAGAGGTAGGTTCTTTACGCAGAGAGTGGTTGGGGTGTGGAATGGACTACCTGCAGTGATAGTGGAGTCAGACACTTTAGGAACATTTAAGCGGTTATTGGATAGGCACATGGAGCACACCAGGATGATAGGGAGTGGGATAGCTTGGTCTTGGTTTCAGATAAAGCTCGGCACAACATCGTGGGCCGAAGGGCCTGTTCTGTGCTGTACTGTTCTATGTTCTATGTTCTATGTTCTAATCCCCCTGACACTAAGGGACACTCAGAGGAAACCCACGCAGACACGGGGAGAATGTGCAAACTCCACACAGATGGTCGTCCAAGGCCGGAATTGGACCCAGGTCCTTGGTGCTGTGAGGCAGCAGTGCCAACCCACTGTGCCACCGTGCCGCCATCATACTTGGTTTTCTGATATAAGTTGAACCATGTTGTACTCAGGGCAATGGGTGTAAAGTGGGTGAAATGAGGACCAATTTTGGGGAGAAACGCCCTGTGCCCAGAAACTGCCGGGAAGAAATTCAATCTGCTAATAAATTGGGCGATTTTTCAGTTATCCCATTGGCTGACTAAAGCAGGTGCTAATAGAAAGAGAACAAGCTGGAGGAACTCAGTAGATCAAGCAGCATCTGTGGATGGGCAAGTAGAATTAACAGGCTGAATCTTCCTCCAGGCTTCAGGGCCCTGAATGCAGGACCAAGTGAAGGCAGGAGAATGGGACAAGGAGAATTGCTCATTTGGAGAGCTAGGGAAGACACGAGGGGCCGAACGGCCTTCTGTGCTATCACAATTTTGTGATAGTGAGCACCTTGTAGAGGTAAGTTTAAAATAAAAATTCAGAGGGGCCAATCAGACTGGTCCCTCTCATTGGGGTGGGGTGGAGAAATCCTTCCTGATGCTTCATTTGGGGTTGTGGGGGTGGTCCTTTCTGCTGGAGGCCCCCACCTTTTGGGGGCCGGAGTATCTAGCTCTGATGCCCCTGATCTGCCACAAGGAGACTTCCTCCTTATGTGCCTGGGCCTTAAATACGGTAATGAGTTCCCTGCCTCTGTCCAACAGGAAGACAACTCAGGTCTCTGCCTGCCTCTGGGAAACCTCTCCAGCAATGTACCAGGCAGCCTTCCCATCGCGGCACCCTGTTCTCTCGGCCCCAACACCTCTCCCATCACTCTGTGCCCGGGAAGATCCTGTCCAATCTTTCAGGTTCCTGATCTTTCATCGGAACCTCTGACGAATGGTCATTGACCCGAAACATTGGCTGGGATTCTCCCAAAAAAGTACCCAATGGGCAGGAAGAGGGGAGAATTTCTCGCCCATTTTCTGGGTGTACTTAGCTGAATGAATCTCCGGCAATCTGTCCTTCCAAGAGTGTCTCAGACAGATTCCCCTGGTGGGGGGGGTGGGTGTGGGGGGGGGGGGGGGGGGGGGAGGAAACGGCCCCACCCCCACCCGAGAGGCTGGCATCAGCACGCTGAACAGGCCACTGCGATTTCCAGTGCGGGGCTGAATACGTGGGGAACAAAGGGCCTGGGAGACACGCAGTTGGCTAGACGCCAGTTGCGACTCCCACTACAGGCACCTCGCTGATGTCTCCCGGCCCTCTGCGCTACTCGAGCGAGCTGGGAGAATCCCGGCCGTTAACACCGGCTGGGAATTTCCAGCCTCCCCACGTGGCGTGTTTTCCGGCGAGGGAGGAATTTCACCACCGGCTGCTGGTGGGATCTTCTGGTCCTGCCAAAGTCAAAGGCCATTTGCCTTGCTCACAGGCTGCGCCACCGAGGAGGCTGCCATGGTGGAGCGGGGCGGGGTGGGGGGAGGGGGCGGGGGCACTTTCAGTGGGACTGGAAGATCCCGCTGGAGGGAAGGGATGGAAAACTCCAACCTCTATTTCCTGTTTTTCTTGCAGCTTCGCAGCATCAGCATGATTTTGTCTTTGTACAGTAGGAGCTGCGCTTATTCCATCTGTAGATGTGGGGCTATGCTTGGTTTCCTTTGCTAACTTCAATATTGTGGAGTTTGGAGGAACTGGGCCTTAAGAGCTGATTATTCAGTAGTGAGTGAGCAATTGTCATCAAAAGATAAATGTTAAATTTGATTTCAGATACCAATTTCTGTGGTATTGGAGAAGCTGGAGGTGCTCCCCTGACCAAATCTATAGCATCTAATTACATTTGAACATACAAACATACAAAATAGGAGCAGTAGGCCATTCGGTCCTTCGAGTCTGCTCTGCCATTCAACAAGATCCTGGCTGATCTACTTGTATTTCAAATTCTACATTCCCATCTATCCCTAATGACCTTTGATCCCCTTGCCTAACAAGGATCCATCTGCCCCCTAATACTCAGTGACCCCCGGAAGTCACCGCCTTCTGAGGTAGAGAGTTCCAAAGTCACGCAACCCTCCGAGAGAAAACATTTGCAAACACCATTGCCATTGACCCCTCTCCCTGGACGTAGCTGAGTTATTACCAGTGAAGCAAGGGATAGATTTTCATTTGCCTCAAGGATAAACTGACTCTGAAGTCGCCACGACTGCTGGGACCTCGGGTGGGATTTTCCAGCCATGCTCACCCTAAAACTGGAAAATCCTGCCCATGGTTAACAGACCTTTTCTTGATCCGCTCCCCCCGCCCCACTACGATTCCTGTGGCGGGTGAGATGGGAAAACTCCCCCCCCAACCCCCATTCAGTTATAAGTAATGAAGACTGAGACTGGGTACTAATAAATTTATAATTCTTTATTTCCATGAGGTGATTTTCATTTGATGGCGCATTCCAGATTTGGAGAAAAACCCACAACTGCTTGGAAGCCCTATGCAATCAAAGTCAATTTTAATGCTGCAATACTGGAATTTTATAGACATTATTAGGTCTATTCTCGTCAAAGAAAAGCTCATAAATTAATATATTGTGAGATGTAAGAGATATTGCAATGGCAATTTATTCAAAACCTCAATTTCTACTTTCACAATGCCGAATGCTTATGAAGTCTAATCTCGTGGTCACCCATATCTTTCCTGTGACTTCTGCAATAATCCTCCAGCAAATCTTCTTGATGAAATATTTGATGGCAGTGGTTTTCCTGTCAGAAGTGTAATGAGATTATGAAGTGGCATAATATTAACTGGGCTTGTAGTTTCCGGGACACATGGAAACCTAAGGGGAAATGGGATTGTGATTTTTTTTAAAGTTACGAAAGGCTTTGAACGGGTACATGGAGAAGAACCTTTTCTGCTGGTGGGTGAGTTTAGGACAAAGGGGACACAACCTTAAAACTAAAACCAGGACGTTCAGATGAGAATCCAGGAAACACTTCTTCATACCAAGAGGGAGAGGGGACAGAAGCGTTGAGATCTGTCCCACCAGAAGCAATTAAGCTTAATTAATAATTTGCAATCTGAGGCTGATAGATATTAGCTATACAAGGATATAAAATGATATGGAGATGAGGAAGGTGGACAGAGTTAAAAGACAGATTAAGCATAGACACAAAATGCTACAATGTTAGAAGATACAATTGCAGAGAGAATTGAGGGCACTTCTTATGCCCAATCATTTGAAGGCACCAGGACAGGTTACAAAAGCGGTTGATAAAGCAGATACAATGTTTGGTTTTATAAACAGGAGCATAGAGCACAAAAGGTAAGAGGTGATGCCGAACTTATAGCAAACACTGGCTTGGCCCCACCTGGATTATTGGGCTGAACCTTCCCAGTTGCCTGGAGACAGGTTGGAGGTGGGACTGGAAGCTAAGTTAGAGAATCTCGCGTTGAGTTGGCTCCTTGACATTTTCCTGTCTCTGAGGGTCTAGCGGGAGGCAGACGTCTGACTGGCATCGGTTAACTATCAGGCTACCAGGCTGCAGCTAATTAGGTTCGAATAAGTGTTGACCTGACGGTAAACTGATGACGTCAATGGGGTCTTCCCAATTGAGGACCAGCCCCCTGTCCCGAACACATGTTTCAGATCCCTGGCACGCGCTCTGTTGTGGACACCTGTTGAGGCTGAAGCGTGGTTAATATAGGGGACAGCACTGATGCCTCTGAGGGGGTTGCTGGTCAGACCTTGCTGTGCCCTCTCCCATTGGATCTACTGCTTTGATTGCTCCACCCAACATTCTTAATTGGGGAGAGTGCCTGGGGGTGACAGGTTAATTGGCTACCTGCGGATCTTGCAGCCTCGCTTGTCCCAAAACCGTAAGGTCCCACCCGAGGTCAACGGACATTTCTGTTGTCCGCCCCTCGCCCACTCTGTTTCCGTGGCATGTGGGGCAGTAAACTTCCGACCCTCATGACAGATGTTTTTGGAGACTCGACCTGGAGGCCGACACAGGGATTTCAAACCAGTCGGGGAAATTCATTCCATTGTGCCCAATTCTGGGCAGCACACTTTGGGAAGGATTTGGAGGCTTTCGAGAGGATAGGAAAGCAAATGGTTTCAAGGAATGAGGGATTCCAGTTACATGTAGACTGGAGAAGCTGGAGCTGTTTTCCTTAGAGCAGAGAAGAAACCATAGAAACCCTAGAAACCATAGAAACCCTACAGTGCAGAAGGAGACCATTCGGTCCATCGAGTCTGCACCGACCACAATCCCACCCAGGCCCTACCCCCACATATTTACCCGCTAATCCCTCTAACCTACGCATCTTAGGATTCTAAGGGGCAATTTTTAACCTGGCCAATCAACCTAACCCACACATCTTTGGACTGTGGGAGGAAACCGGAACACCCGGAGGAAACCCACGCAGACACGAGGAGAATGTGCAAACTCCACACAGACAGTGACCCGAGCCGAGAATCGAACCCGGGACCCTGGAGCTGTGAAGCAGCAGTGCTAACCAAGATTAAGAGGCGATTGATGGAAGTGTTTAAAATCGTGGCTGAGTTGGATAAACTGAATGAAGAGAAACTGTTTCCAATGTTTGAAGCCTTGAAGGGTGCAAATTGTGATTGGCAGAAAATCCAGAGATGACATGAGGGAAATTATTTCATGCAACAAGTGGTTCGCATTTGGAATGCACGGCCTGTTAGGGTAGAATCATAGAATCCCTACAATGCAGAAGGAGGCCATTTGACCCATAGAGTCCGCACTGACCACAATCCCACCCAGTCCTGATCCCCATAACCCCAGATATGTATCCTGAGATTATCCTGACACGAGGGTCAATTTAACATGGCCAATCAATCTACCCCGCACATCTTTGGACTGTGGGAGGAAACCGGAGCACTCGGAGGAAACCCACGCAGACACGGGGAGAATGTGCAAACTCCACACAGACGGTGACCCGAGGTCGGAATTGAACCACTGTGCCACCGTGAACCACTAACCACTGTGCCACCGTGTCGCCCGGTGGTTGACACAGATTTAATAATCACCTCCAGAAAGGAATTAGATGAGTATCTGAAGCAGATATGATTGCAGGAATATGGGGAAAATGGAGGGCTAACCGATCGCTCTTTGAAAGTCAGTGTGTGCTCAATAGCCCGAATGGCCTCCATCTGCTCTCTGATACTTGATTTTATGACTCATTGAATGGTGGATTAAGTTCAATTTGGTCTTGAAAGCCAACAGGAAAATCTAAGCTTGAAACATTTGCAACCACTTCATTCACTTCTGCATTTCTGAGATGACTTGAGTCACCCTGTTGGGAGTCTTTTATAGACCTCCTAAAAGTTCTAGAGAGGTTGAGGAAAGGATTGCGGAGTCAATCCTGCTTAGGAGTGAAAGTAATAGGGCAATTGTTATGGGGGATTTTAACTTGACTAATATTGACTGGAATTGTTATAGCTCTAGCTCGTTAGAGGGGTCAGTTTTTGTTCAAAGCGTGCAGGAAGGTTTTTTGACTCAGTATGTAGACAGGCCAACTAGAGGTGAGGCTATATTGGATCTGGTGCTGGGAAATGAGCCAGACCAGGTGCTAGACTTGGAAGTTGGTGTGCATTTTGGTGATAGTGACCACAATTCGGTTACGTTCACCTTAGTGATGGAAAGGGATAGGCATGAACCTCGGGCCAGTGGTTTTAGCTGGGGGAAGGGTAATTATGAGGCTATTAGGAGAGAATTAGGAAACATAGGTTGGACTAGGAGATTACAGGGACTGGGAACGTCCGACATGTGGAGTTTTTTCAAGGAGCAGCTACTGCGAGTCTGTGATAGGTATGTCCCTGTCAGGCAAGGAGGAATTGGTAGGGCTAGGGAACCGTGGTGCACCAAAAAAGTTTCTTTGTTGGTTAAAAAGAAAAAGGAGGCTTATGTTCGGATGAGACGTGAGCACTCGGGTAGTGCACTAGAAAGCTTTAGATTGGCTAAGAGGGAGTTGAAGAGCGAGCTTAGAAGGGCTAAAAGGGGACATGAGAAGACTTTGGCGGATAGGGTTAAAGAGAATCCTAAGGCGTTCTATAGGTATGTCAAGAACAGAAGGTTGGTTAGGGCAAGTTTAGGGCCAGTTATAGATGGCAGAGGGAAGTTATGTGTGGAACCGGAGGAGATTGGTGAAGCATTGAACCAATATTTCTCTTCGGTGTTCACGCAAGGGGACATGAATATAGCTGAGGAGGACACTGGGTTGCAGGGGAGTAGAATAGACAGTATTACAGTTGATAAGGAGGATGTGCAGGATATTCTGGAGGGTCTGAAAATAGATAAATCCCCTGGTCCGGATGGGATTTATCCAAGGATTCTCTGGGAGGCAAGAGAAGTGATTGCAGAGCCTCTGGCTCTGATCTTCAGGTCGTCGTTGGCCTCTGGTATAGTACCAGAAGATTGGAGGTTAGCGAATGTTGTCCCATTGTTTAAGAAGGGGAACAGAGACTTCCCCGGGAATTATAGACCGGTGAGTCTCACTTCTGTTGTCGGCAAGATGTTGGAAAAAATTATAAGGGATAGGATTTATAGTTATTTGGAGAGTAATGAATTGATAGGTGATAGTCAGCATGGTTTTGTGGCAGGTAGGTCGTGCCTTACTAACCTTATTGAGTTTTTTGAGAAAGTGACCAAGGAGGTGGATGGGGGCAAGGCAGTGGACGTGGTATATATGGATTTTAGTAAGGCGTTTGATAAGGTTCACCATGGTAGGCTTCTGCAGAAAATGCAGATGTATGGGATTGGGGGTGATCTAGGAAATTGGATCAGGAATTGGCTAGCGGATAGGAAACAGAGGGTGGTGGTTGATAGTAAATATTCATCATGGAGTGCGGTTACAAGTGGTGTACCTCAGGGATCTGTTTTGGGGCCACTGCTGTTTGTAATATTTATTAATGATCTGGATGAGGGTATAGTTGGGTGGATTAGCAAATTTGCTGATGACACCAAAGTCGGTGGTGTGGTAGACAGTGAGGAAGGGTGTCGTAGTTTGCAGGAAGACTTAGACAGGTTGCAAAGTTGGGCCGAGAGGTGGCGGATGGAGTTTAATGCGGAGAAGTGTGAGGTAATTCACTTTGGTAGGAATAACAGATGTGTTGAGTATAGGGCTAACGGGAGGACTTTGAATAGTGTGGAGGAGCAGAGGGATCTAGGTGTATGTGTGCATAGATCCCTGAAAGTTGGGAATCAAGTAGATAAGGTTGTTAAGAAGGCATATGGTGTCTTGGCGTTTATTGGTAGGGGGATTGAATTTAGGAGTCGTAGCGTTATGTTGCAACTGTACACAACTCTGGTGCGGCCGCACTTGGAGTACTGTGTGCAGTTCTGGTCCCCACATTACAGGAAGGATGTGGAGGCTTTGGAGAGGGTGCAGAGGAGGTTTACCAGGATGTTGCCTGGTATGGAGGGGAGATCCTATGAGGAGAGGCTGAGGGATTTGGGATTGTTTTCGCTGGAAAGGCGGCGGCTAAGAGGGGATCTTATTGAAACATATAAGATGATTAGAGGTTTAGATAGGGTGGATAGTGATAGCCTTTTTCCTCTGATGGAGAAATCCAGCACGAGGGGGCATGGCTTTAAATTGAGGGGGGGTAGTTATAGAACCGATGTCAGGGGTAGGTTCTTTACCCAGAGGGTGGTGAGGGATTGGAATGCCCTGCCAGCATCAGTAGTAAATGCGCCTAGTTTGGGGGCGTTTAAGAGATCCGTAGATAGGTTCATGGACGAAAAGAAATTGGTTTAGGTTGGAGGGTCACAGTTTTTTTTTAACTGGTCGGTGCAACATCGTGGGCCGAAGGGCCTGTTCTGCGCTGTAATGTTCTATGTTCTATGTTCTATGGGCAGCCAAAGATTATTTATTAGTTCAGAAAAAGTGGATCAAAGCCTTGAGTGATTGACAATTTTATGAAAAATCTGGACAGTGCGGAGATATTTGTCGTTATGTTTTGAAGTGAAATATTCTCCCATCGTCCTGTTTCAGTGAGGAGCGTTCTGATTACAATGAACCTGGCTGAAGTTGCACTTTGAATGAAGTCGATTCAGAAAAGCCAAAATCCTTTTGTTTAGAATCATAGAATCCTACAGTGCAAAAGGAGGCCATTCGACTCATCGAGTCTGCACTGACCAAACTCCCACCCAGGCCCTATCCTAGCATTTACCCTAGCTAGTCCCCCTGACACTAAGGGGCAATTTAGTACGACCAATCCACCTAACCCGCAAATCTTTGGACTGTGGGAGGAAACCGGAGCACCCGGAGGAAACCCACGCAGACACGGGGAGAATGTGCAAACTCCAACACAGACAGTGACCCAAGCCAGGAATCAAACCCGGGTCCCTGGCATTGCGAGACAGCAGTGCTAACCACTGTGCCACCGTGCTGTCCAAATATTTAGTTGTAGGCAATTTCTGCTGATCAAGTACTGGATCATCAAGCACTGGATGTCAGACAATCTGTGTGACTAATAGAGACAGCATGAGTTTCAAGGAAGTGGGTTAAGTTTATTTATTAGTGTCATAAGTAGGCGTACCTTAACACTGCAATGAAATTACTGTGAAAATCCCCTAGTCTCCACGCTCCGGTGCCTGCTCGGGTACACTGAGGGAGAATTCACCTAACCAGCACGTCTTTCAGCTGGTGGGAGGAAACCGGAGCACCTGGAGGAAACCCATGCAGACACGGGGAGATCGTGCAGATTCTGCACAGACAGTGACTTAGGCCGGGAATCAAACCCGAGTCCCTGGTGCTGTGAGGCAGCAGTGCTAACCACTGTGCCACAGTGCCATCCAATATAACAAACTGCGTCAATTTAACTGGGATAAAATCAAAGATTGCAGCATTTTATAAAATTATTTTGCGAGGTTATAAAAGCAGAGATGTTGTGAACAAGTTATCTGGTGTAGAACAAATTGCCAGCCAATGAATGACAGTAATATGATTGTTCCATCTGATATGTCCAGCCTTTAAAATTGCGCAGTGGATTTATTTCTATGAACCGAATGGTTAAAGTGGAGAAATATTTTCATATTTAATGAGGAATCTGTATTATCTGATTTTGATGGTTAACGGCATCAGTGAGGCGTTTTATCCACTGTCAAGATCTTTGAATAAAATGAAAATTTAAGAATTGAATAGAATAAAGATTGAAGAAGTTTTGGATAAAATAAAGTAACAAAGTGGGTAAAAGGGGAAGTGCTAAAAGTGCAGCTGCCTGTCGGGTTTTTGATATGTGAATTAAATTAGCAGCAGGGAATCAAGTGTTTACTTAAATAAAAGCAAAATGCTGCAGCTGCTGGAAATCTGAAATAAACACAGAAAATGCTGGATAAACTCAGCAGGTCTGGCAGCGTCTGTGGAGAGAAACAGTGATCCTATGAAAAAAATGCTAAGTCCAGGACAAGCATGCAAACTGGAGAGTTTCTGATCCATTATTTGGGCAAGTCCCAATCAGCGATCTTCTGCACTCAGTGCATGAAAAAACAGCAAAAACTGTTTCTCACCTGTTGGGGGAGGGGGTGGGACTTAAATCATCAGAACGTTGGCTGAGAGAAGCAGAGGGCGCCATTGCGCATACTCAGGTCCCTCTGCCTAGGGAGCAGAGAGACCTGTCACTCAGCCTTTGCTTCTCTCAGCCATTCCTAAAGCAGCCCCCCCTCCCCATTTCCCCCAGCTACCATGGGGGCCTGCGGCCTATTGTGACCCCCTCCTCCTGCCCGGACCAATCCTGATCCCCTCTCCCTTCTTCCACCGATTGCAATGCAGAGTCCGGCAGTGGTTCCCCCCCCTCTCCCACCCCCAATCGGCCTGCCCCAGTCTTGCCCAGTCCCCCCAGTAGGCCCTGCCCTCTCCAGGCCCCACTCCCTTGGCACTGTTCTACCGGCGCGGCCATCATGTGTTGTCCCCTTGTTGGGGACCAGCTATGATTCTCGTTGGAGGGAACCTCTCCTGGCAAGACCGCACAGGTAAATGAGCCCAGACAATTGAGTCCCCGGCTTGCTAATTATGTTGAAATGAGAATTTGAATATATTTAAATAATATATTCAGCCTCGCACTGGAAATGGGCCAGGGTGGGCCTAGCTGGATATCCTGTGCCGGCAGGATCGCAAGAGGTGAGAAATCAGGCGTGAAGGGCGCAAACCTTATTTCTCTGCCCTCGCATGATCTTACAGGCTCACATTGCCCACCAGCCAGTGGGGTGTGATGGCAAGATTGCCCCCAGAGGATGGAATCTTACCAAAAATGGCAAAGTGTCAGGATCTGACTGAAAACTGGTGTGTTTCCCTCCTACACTAAACCAAAGAAAGACTTCCTAAACTTAAAGACAACTGATGGGTAGTAGCTCTTTGCTGGATTTACCTTGTATACAACATACTGTATGTGATGTTGATTTGGGACAAGGGCATTTTCTCAGGGTTCAGGAAGTAGATCGATGGAAATGGGGTTAATTCCATACGATACTCTCTGTGTGTAGCCATTATTTTAATTAATGTATCTTTGCTTTGTATTGTGGCCTTGTTGTATATTTATTTTAAGTTAGTAAGCATTCTTTTATGTGAACGCAAGCAACAAGTCTGAACCTTTCCTCATTGGTTTGCATATCTTTCCTCACATTATACCAAATCGCAAAATACACATTTAAGAACCGGTGTTGCAAATTACTCTTCTAGGTTTTGGGATTAGGGTTAGGGTTAGGGTTAGGGTTAGGGTTAGGTTTAACATCAGCGAGATTCTTAACACCATCATTTGTGCATTTCGGAGCATGTATTTAAAAAATCTGGGTTCCTGGATATTATAGTCTGTAAGTGTCACACAAACATATTCAATTCCACCTCAGACAAGTTAAGGATGTGCAGCATTATCTATCGCTGCTGCGTAGATTAATTGAGTGGCAAGCCACATCATAGGATTGGGATACATTCTTCAACTGTTGGACTAAACAGGAAGTTGTGGATAGGAAGTATACAGTGGTGTTCCTTAGGGTTCAAGTGTGGACCTCTGCTGTTTTTGCTATCTATTAGTGACTTGGACTTTAGTATCGGACAAAATTTCAGATGATATGAAAATTGAAAGTATAATAAATCCTGAATATTAATAGACTTCACGGGGACTTGGACAGGTTGCACATGTGGCAGGTAAAATTCAGCCCAAGAATGTGATACTTTTTGGTGCAGTATGAGGAGAGATGAGCTAATTGTACGATGTTAAAACAGAGACACTCAGGGATGTTGAATCAGAAATCTTGGACATTGGTGGAAGGGTTAGGAAAGCTCGATAAAGCACCGAGGAACTTGGGCTTTATAAATAGAGGAATGGAGTACAACACCCAGGAGGTTGTGCTACATTAATATAAACATTCGTTAGAGTAAAATGTATTTATTAGTCACAAGTAAGGCTTACATTAACACTGCAATGAAGTTCCCCTCGTCGTCACACTCTGGCACTTGCTCGGGTCAATGCACCTAATCAGCACATCTTTCAGACTGTAGGAGGAAACCGGAGCACCCGGAGGAAATCCCCCCAGACACGGGGAGAATGTGCAAACACAGGCAGTGACTCAAGCTGGGAATCGAACCCAGGTCCCTAGCGCTGTGAGGCAGCAGTGCTCAGAGAAAACGCTGGAAAATCTCAGCAGGTCTGGCAGCATCTGGAAGGAGAGAAAAGAGCTGACGTTTCGAGTCCAGATGAACCTTTGTCAAAACCTTTGCTAACCACTGTGCCGCACATAGCAGTGTGCAATCTGGGCACCACTCTTTGGGAAAGACGTGAAGGCATCAGAGAGGAGCAGCTAGAAATTTACTGGAATGATTCCAGGGATGAAGAGTTACAGGCAGCAGTGCTTCCCAAACTGTGGCTGAAGCAGAGATTGGGATTGTGACCTCCCCCCGCCTCTGAATCTGCACCCTGCGCTGGCACTGAGGCCCGGGCGACATCGGGTCCTGTGTGACTTGGGGTAGAATTACGGTTAGCTGTTGCAGCGGACCGAGGGGGGAGAGGCCCACCCCCTCCTTTTCGTTCCGTGTACAATCAATCCATTGTGTTTTTCCATTGTCCAGCCCTTTGAGATGTTGTTCCATTTTTGTTCATGTCAGTCTTTTTTGTGAGGGGGAGCGGGGGGGATAACTGTGGGGGGGAGGGGGGGGGGAATAAGGGGAGGTTCTTTTGTTTGTCAAGTAATGGGGGAGGTTTAGTGGACACGTGGAGGTGGGGGGGGGGGGGGGGGGGGGGGGAATCTTGGGCCAGGGGAGCGAAGGGGGTTTGTTGGTGGGGGTGTAGGGTTAAGGTTAGGATTTGGGTTCGGTCTTTAGGGTCGGAGGATTATGTTAGGGTTTGATTTAGGGTTTGATTTAGGGTTAGGATTAATGCAGGCCCCACATGCAGGGAAGTTACTTTGCTTGTGTGTTAAATCCATTTTAATTGAAAGCTGAATTGAGTCTGTGCAGCAGAACTCACAGTGAAACTGCTGCCTCTGGGACAATAAATATTACTTTGCGTCATTTAAAATGAACAGTTTATTTGACTAGTCTCATATTAAAATCAATAATGTCAGGATGGCCTTTGGAGAACCTTGATATGATGTTGCTATAAGTTGATAGTGCTGTATGTAAATGCTAATGTCAATATTATCTGCTGCTTCCTGGCCAAGCACAATGAACTGGAGTGGCTGAGATGCGGTAATAGACTGGTGAGTACATAAAGTAATCACAGTTTTACAAAGGACTTTAAAGTTATATTTATCTGATACAAGTTGCTCTATAATGTAAAGTAAAGTAAAGGTAATTTATTTGTCACAAGTAAGGCTTAGTTAACACTGCAATGAAGTTACTGTGAAATTCCCCCAGTCGCCACACTCCGGCACCTGTTCGGGTCAATGCACCTAACCAGCACTTCTTTCAGACTGTGGGAGGAAACTGGAGCACCCGGAGGAAACCCATGCAGATACGGGGAGAATACGCAGACTCCGCACAGACAGTGACCCATGCCGGGAATCGAACCCGGTGTCCCTGGCGCAGTGAGGCAGCAGGGCTAACCACATATGTGAACTTTGATAATTATACGCTGAATATTATTAAGCTGCTTTATTGGTATTTTGTTTTTGTTGGTGTTGGTGTTTCGGATCATGTTCATTTTGAAAAGTTCATTTGGAAATAGTTTGGGAAGCGCTGGATTATAATTATATGGACTGGAGAAGCTGAGGGAGAATTTGTTTCCTTAGAGCGGAGATGGCTGCGAGGAGGTTGAAAGTGAAGTTTATTTATTAGCATCGCAAGTAGGCTTGCTTTAACGCTGCAATGAAGTTATTGTGAAAATCTCCTCATCACCACACTCCGGCGCCTGTTCAGGTACACTGAGGGAGAATTTAGCACGGCCAATGCACCTAACCAGCACGTCTTTCAGTGTTGACAATCAAGAATGGTTTAACAATAATAAATTCAAGAGAAGTTGTTTCCAATGGCTGAAACTGATAAGAGAACATTGATAAACATTGAAAAGGCACAGAATTGCGCCCTTGGCAAAAGAATTAGAGACAACCTGGGAAAAAAATAGTTGTACTCACTGAATGGTTGGGATTCGGAATACGTTTTCTGGTAAAGTGATGGGAACAGATTCAATAGTAGATTTCAAAAGTTATTTGGATAATTATTTCAAGAAGAATAAATCAGAAGGATGTGGAGGCTTTGGAGAGGGTACAGAAAAGATTTACCAGGATGTTGCCTGGTATGGAGGGTATTAGCTATGAGGAGAGGTTGGAGAAACTTGGGGCCCAATTTTACCAATCGGAGCCTAATACGGATCCGAGCCTGGAATCCGCTTTCCAGTGCGCCCATATGCGTTTTGCCGGCTCCGGTCCGATCCGCGCAGTGGGCGGGGCTTAGTGCTGCCGGAACGATCGGAACTCTGAACTGCGCATGCGCAATTTGAAAAAAATCTGAAGCAGCGTGCCCGGGTGCGAAAGAAAAAAGCAGAGAGAGAGAGCGGCTCTCTGACCCAGATCATCTGGGGTGGGGGAGGGAGGTGGGAGGAGAGGGGGTGTGACCGATCATCCCCTGGGGGGGAGGGGTGGGAGGGGAGGGGGTGTGACGTATCATCCTCTGGTGGGGGGAGGGGGGGGCGCTGCCACTCTGCGTCCGATCGGCGGGGAGGGAGGGGACAGGGGGTTCCGCTGCCTCTCTGCGGCCGATCCCTCCTCCCCATCGGAGGAACGAATCCCTCCTCTCCGGAGTGGCCGAATACTTCAAACACCACGACTGTCATTATTCACCTCAGCGGAACCCTCTGCCCCTTCCCTCCCCACTGATCGGCCGGAGTGGCAGCGCCCGCCCCGCCCCCAGGGGATTATACGCCACACCCTCTCCCCTCCCCTCTCCCCTCCCCTCCCCCCTCCCCCCGCCCAGAGGATGATACATCACAACCCCTCTCCTCCCCCCCTCCCCAGAGGAGGAGCTGGGTCAGAGAACCGTTGCAGTCTCTGAACCCGCTCTTTCAGAGGCTGCAGCGGCGACTTCGGACTTTTATTCGGCAGGTCGATTAGAATGTGGATCCGCATCGGACCAGAAGACGGTAAAGTGGGATTTGGCGGTAGAGTTGGGCACGCGGTTCATTAAGTCGATTTAAATTCGGACCCGCGCCCCGAATCGGGTGTCGGTAAAGCTGCGAGCTGCTCAGAATTGGGTGCAGATCGCGGTATAGGCCCGACGCCCGACTTTACCCCGATTTCGCGCCCATTTTCGGGCGCGAAGGTTTGGTAAAATTGGGCCCTTGGTTTGTTCTGACTGGAATAACAGGGGTTGAGGGGCGACCTGATAGAAGTCCACAGGATTATGAGGGGCACAGACAGAGTGGATAGTCAGAGGCATTTTCCCAGGGTGGAAGAGTCAATTACTAGGGGGCATAGGCTTAAGGTGCGAGGGGCAAGGTTTAAAGGAGATGTATGAGTTTTTTACACAAAAGGTGGTGGGAGCCTGGAACTCACTGCCGGAGGAGGTTGTGGAAGCAATTGCGATAGTGACTTTTAAGGGGCGTCTTGACAAATACATGAATAGGATGGGAATAGAGGGATATGGTCCCCGGAAGGGTAGGGGGTTTTAGTTCAGTCGGGCAGCATGGTCGGTGCAGGCTTGGAGGGCCGAAGGGCCTGTTCCTGTGCTGTAATTTTTTTTGTTCTTTGTCATGTGGAAAGAACTGGAAAGTACAATTAACTGGGGTGTTCTTCAAAAGGCATTGACTTGATGGGTTGAGCAGCCTCCTACTCTCGTGCATCATTCTGTGATTCCATGAATCTGCATTTGAGAAATATTCCTTCCATGTTTCGTAACCAAACTGCAATGAGCATTTCAGAGGAGCACCAAGCACGGTTATATTTCTATATAGAATTTTACAAAGTGATACTTTGTTGAGAGGGAGCTTATCATTTACTGCTTCAATTGCTTCTATAATGAAAAATATTTTAAGCAATTCTTGCATCGCAATAGTTGAGCAATGCAGCCAACTGGGGTGGGAAATATCTGACCAAACAAATCTCTTCAATTATGTTAAGGATATCCCACTTAAAACAGATGATAAAAAACATATTTAGCAGCTTATTTGGACTTTTGGAATGGTGCCACACACAATCGAACCATAGAACCTTAGAATCTCTATAGTGCAGAAGGAGACCATTCAGCCCATCGAGACTGCACCAACTCTCTGAAAGAGTAGCTTACCCAGGCCTGCTCCCACCCCCCTCCCATCCTATGCCCCTAACCCGCACATTTATCATGGCTAATCTACCTAACCTACACATCTTGGGACACTTAGGGGCAATTTATCATGGCCAATCCACCTAAGCCGCACATCTTTGGAGTGTGGGAAGAAACAGGAGCAACTAGAGGAAACCCACGCAGACACAGGAAGATTGTGCAGTCTTGTGACAATACATTTAATCCATCTGAAATTTACAGAGAGCCAGTGAATTAAGTGCTTGGATAGTTAATTAAATTAGGAAACAGAATACTCATGCGAGATGATCTGTCAACTCTCTCGATGGGTCTGATTTTACCATTTTCATTCTAAGTGCTGAATCTGGGCGCAATTCAGATCCGACTTGGAAATCTGCTTTCAGGCGCCCCCATACACACTTAGCCTGAAAAAAAATTTGTGGGTCTGAATTACGCCGTGGGCGGGGCTTAACACGCCTTAAATGATTGGAGCTCTGAACTGCGCATGCGAAGTGAGAAAAAAAATTTGAAAATCGCGCCGCTGTCACATCGCTCCTGGGTCACAAAAAGCGGATAAAGTGGCCCAGGAATGAAAAGCGGGAGTGATGGTCCCCACAGATATCGCCCCACCCCCACAACATAATTTTCCCCCTTATCCACTCACCCCCCTACCCAGACCGATCGCAACCCTCTGCCCACTTTCCCCCCCCTCACGATCGCCCACAGAGTGGCAGCGGACCCCCCTGTCCCCTACCCCCCCCTCCCCCCTCCCCCCCTACCAGAGAACCATCTGGCCTCCCTCCCAGTATATTTCACATACTCACTGCCCAGTACTTTGACAGTTTCACTAATTAAGTGCACGTGCGCTATTATAGCATGTGGAATCCCTTCTCTCTGCTGCCTGTACTTGCAAAATCCACCGAGGTACATATCCAGGCCCATATTGAAGCTGTGTAATGAAACACATAGTTGTGTGTACAAATAACTGTTGCTTGATTCAACAACCTTTGCAAATGTGTTTAGCAACAGCCGATGTTTAGCAACAGCCAACTTGCAGTAAATTCTAAGAGCTGCATTTCCAAATTTAGAAGATCATTTGGAAAATGGTAATAAGATAATTTCTATTTCTTCTGAACTTGCTGGTGTAGGGGGAAAAAAAACAACATTCATGGCAAGTGAAATATAATCTAAGTAGCACTTATAACAGGAATGATCAGAATTAGAAATGTGATGGGATAGAATTAACTCTCCCTGCCCCCCCTTGAGAATGATCAGGCCTCCCCAATCCGCCACCCCCCCCCCCGCACCAGACAATGATCAGGCCTCCCTCCTCCCTCACCCCCATCCACCAGAGATACATCTGACCCGCCTCCCCCTCCCACTAAAAATGATTGGGTCTCCCTTCTCCCGGCCCCCCCCTTCACCAGAGAATGATCTGACCCGCCTCTCCCTCATTCCCCACCACCGATTAGAGAGCCATTGGAAGCTCTGAACTTACCTCTTCAGAAGCTGGAGTGCCCGAAATAAACCTTTGCCGAGCAGGTCTGTTTCGTGCCGAATCTGGACGGGCGAATGCGATGGTGAAGGGGGAAATGCTGGTAAAATTAGGCAGGCAGCTCATTCATTCAATTTAAATGCAATGCAAATGCATTTAAATCGCCATTGCGCCCGTTTCGGGCGCGAATCGGATCGCGGCCATTTTCGGGCCTCGGTAAAGTGGGCATCTGCGTGGACACGGGCACGGATCGCGGTAATGGCCTCACGCCCGACTTTACCATGTTTCCGTGCCCAAAAATGGGCACGATGCAATGGTAAAATTGGGCCCAATGTCTGCAAACTTGCCGAGCCCTACAACCCAGCAAGGTATCTGTGCCCCTCCAATCCTGGCCTTTTCACTCTACCTTCAGCTGCCTACGCCCCGAAACTGATGAATTTCCTCCCTAAACCTCTCTGGCCCTCGACATCTCTCTGCTCCTTTAAGATGATCCACAAAACCTACCTCTGAGCAAGCTTTTAATCCCCTCTCCTAAGATCTCCTCCTGTGGCTTAATGTCAAAGTCAGTTTGATAACCTTCCCGTGACGTGGCTCAGGACGTGTTAATGTGTTCAAGGTGCCTGGTTTTGATTTGATTTGATTTATTATTGTCACATGTATTGGGATACAGTAAAAAGTATTGGGGGCGATTCTCCCAAAAGTGCTGAATTGATGGGAAAACTGTTCTAAATCCCGACTGTTTTTTCAGTGCAGATTCCGACCTGAATCTCCGCACTCTGTGCATTTCTGAGGACCCAGTCGGGAATCTCATTAAAAACCCAGGGGGGGGCGGGGATTATTCACACTGGAGTCGGACAGTTCCGGAACTCTGCACGTGCGCAGTGGCTCCGGTCTGTCAGGCTTCCCGTTTGTTGGCCAGCTCAATCACTGACCAGCCCGGGACCCCTGCTGTGCTGCCCCCCCCAGCCACCCCCACGACCCGATCGCGACCGCCCACAACAATTCCCGGGCCAGCCCTGACGCCCTCACCCCGGAGGACCCCAATTTCCAGCCCCCCACACCCAGATCCCCCCACCCCGGCAGACCACACCCCCCCGGCCCGCCCCGATCGCTGCCCTCCCTCCATCCCAGACCGATCCTGTCTGCAGAGTGGCAGCGGGACTCCCCACCCCCACCAATTGCCCCTCGGCCCTGTCACAATAGGCCCCACCCCCTTGGCCCTGCCCGATGCCTGATGGGCAGTGCCAAGGTGCCCCCTGGGCATGGGCACTTTGCCCCTTGGGCAGTGCCAGGGGGTACAGGCTTGCACTGCCAGGGCGCCCATGCCCAGGGGTCACCAACCTCCGCCGCCCGACCCCCTGGGGGGCCCCGATTGCCCCCCCTTCATTCCGGCAGGGTCTCCCGCCAGTTCTCCGAACGTGGGGAGCTACTCTAAATCCTGCCGGAATGAAGTACTCCTGGTGGGGTGGGAGATTCAACCGGGCCCGGCAAGTTCCCAGTAATCGCATGCTAAACATATTTAAACTACATTAAAAAAAGATTCAAATCACTTACCAGCATGGTGTGGACTCTGACTGTTCTCCGGCTCTGGGAGATCCGCATGCGTTCCCGGCGCATGTGCAAATCCTGGAAAAAGGCCGACGGCGCGCATTTCCCATCCCGACCTGCCAGAAAAGTTGCTGGTCGGGATGGGAGAATCGCCCCTTTGTTTCTTGTGCGCTATATGGAGTGGCACACCTTACAGCACCAGGACCCGGGTTCAAATCCGACCTCGGTTAGCTGTCTGTGTGGAGTTTGCACATTCTCCCCATGTCTGCGTGGGTTTCCTCCGAGTGCTCCGGTCTTCTCTCGCACTCCAAAGATGTGCGGGTTAGATTGATTGGCAATGCTAAATTGACCTAGTGTCTGGGGGATTATCAGGGTAAATATATGGGGTTACGGGAATAGGGCCTGGGTGGGATTCTGGTCGGTGTGGACACGATGGGCCGATTGGCCTTCTTCTGCACTATAGGGATTCTATGGATTCTATACAGACAAAGCACGCCATGCATAGAGAAGGAAAGGAGAGGGTTTGTTGTTAGAGAGTTTGTAATGGTTAGAGTACAGTTCTAAAAATATAGAACGAGAGTAAAAGATAGAATTAGAGGGTATGCTGGGGACATCTCGCAAGAAGTCGCCATGGTCCAGCGCCAATAAGTTTTTGACTGTGGAACATTGAACTAAAGCTGCTTAAATTGCTATTAGTTGTAGTCTACATGTTAACTAACAGAAAGCAAAGAGAGGGGGTAAATGGGTGTTTTTCTGGTTGGCGATCAGTGACTAGTGGTGTGCCTCAGGGATCAGTGTTGGGACCACAATTGTTTACGATTTACATCGATGATTTGGAGTTGGAGACCAAGTGTAGTGTGTCAAAATTCACAGATGACACGAAGATGGGTGGCAGAGCAAAGTGTGCAGAGGACGCTGAAAGTCTGCAAAGGGATATAAATAGTCTAAGTGAGTGGGTGAGGGTCTGGCAGATGGAGTACAATGTTGGTAAATGTGAGGTCATCCATTTTGGTTGGAATAACAGCAAAATGGACTATTATTTAAATAGTAAAAAATTGCAGCATGCTGCTGTGCAGAGGGATCTGGGTGTCTTTGTGCAGGAATCACAAAAAGTTGGTTTGCAGGTGCAGCAGGTAATTAAGAAGACAAATGGAATTTTGTCCTTCATTGCTAGAGGGATGGAGTTTAAAAACAGCGAGGTTATGTTGCAGCTGTGTAAGATGCTGGTGAGGCCACACCTGGAGTACTGTGTACAGTTTTGGTCTCTTTACTTGAGAAAGGATATACTGGCACTGGAGGGGGTGCAGAGGAGATTCACTAGGTTGATTCCGGAGTTGAGCGGGTTGGCTTATGAGCAGGGACTGAGTAGACTGGGACTATACTCATTGGAATTCAGAAGAATGAGAGGAGATCTCATAGAAACATATACGATTATGAAGGGAATAGATAAGATAGAAGCAGGGAAGTTGTTTCCACTGGCGGGTGAAACTAGAACTAGGGGGCATAGCCTCAAAATATGGGGGAGCAGATTTAGGACTGAGTTGAGGAGGAACTTCTTCACACAAAAGATTGTGAATCTGTGGAATTCCCTGCCCAGTGAAGCAGTAGCATTACCTCATTGAATGTTTTTAAGGCAAGAATAGATAGATTTTTGAACAGTAAAGGAATTAAGGGTTATGGTTAGTGGGTGGGTAAGTGGAGCTGAGTCCACGAAAAGATCAGCCATGATCTTATTGAATGGTGGAGCAGGCTCGAGGGGCCAGATGGCCTACTCCTGCTCCTAGTTCTTATGTTCTTATGTGTTATTTGGAGATGGAACAGAGAGTTTGAGTTGATCTACCTTGTTGATGGTAGTGAAATAAGAAGCATGCTGGAGACAGACAATATAATTATAGATTCTCAGGATTGCTTCTGTAGTGGGCCAACCGACTGTAAGTTAACAGTGTGAATTGTAAATTATGTTGGTGGAAAAATAGAATGCCAAAAATATAAATGAATGGACTTAAGTTAGAAAGGAGAGAATGAGAACTCAGTAATAGAGTTGGCATTTTTAGAATCCGTATCGCAGGTGGTGCATTTAAGAAGTGAATACTTTGGAGGAAACACAGAACACAAGAACAAAAGAAATAGGAGCAGGAGTAAACCATACAGCCTGTCGAGCTTGCTCGACCATCCAATATGATCATGGCTGATTTTGGGTTTCAGTTTCACCTTCCTGCCCAGTCATATAGTTCTTGATTCCCTGTGACACCAAAATCTGACCAGCCCAGCCTTAAATGTATTCAAACCTCTGCAGTAGAGATTTCACAACTCTTTAAGTGAAGTCGTTTCTACTCATCTCAGCCCTAATGTGTCAGCGTGGCTGAGTGGTCTAAGGTGCTGGATTAGGGCTCCACTCTCTTTGGAGGTGTGGGTTCAAATCCCACCGCTGACAGAATGGATTTGAGTTTAACAGATGGTGTACTGGTTAGCACCACAGCGCCAGGGACCTGGGTTCGATTCCCAGCTTGGATCACTGCCTGTGTGGGTCATAGTTTGAGGATAAGTATAATTTTAGGACTGCGGTGAGGAGAAATTTCTTCACCCAGAGAGTGGTGAATCTGTGTAATTCACTACCACAGGAAGTATGTGAGGACAAAACATTGTCTGATTTTAAGAAGAAATTAGATATATCTCTTGGGGCTGAAGGGATCAAAATATATAGGAGGAAGGTGAGGTCAGGATATTTAATTTGATGATCCGCCATGATCAAGATGAATGGTGGAGATGGTCAAAGAGCCGAGTGGCCTCCTCCTGCTTATGTTTTCTATTTTTCTATGTTTCTCTGAGGTCCTTATATGAGGAGTCTGGGCCCATAGTCATGCGCTCTACCCCAGGGACAGCTCAAAGAAGCATACCAACCTCACCCTTCTGACCTGGAAGGTCGTTGTACAAGAGGTCGGCATGGCTGGACCCTACCCATGAAGTGCTATCCAGTGCAGGAATCGGATAAATGATCTTATCCACTCCGCCAAGCACACATGGTGTGAGGTCTTCTCTGTGAACATGTGGTGGATGAGATCACTGGGCAATCACAGGCGTGCCCTGCCTCTCACTCACATGCGAAAAGGAGACTTGTGGATGATAGACACTCAGGGTGGTGAGTCAGCTCAGCTGTCTGGGATTCTGTTCCCCATGGCTGGAAGGCCTGATGGGATTCCAGTGGGCAACTATTTCAATGAGCATTCATGAGATGCGAATGGATTTCATGGCATCGATGGATGGACCTGCCATTGGGAAAATGGCAACGTGTTTTTACTCTGGCGAATTATTGACTTGTTGGCTCCTGCTAGATTCTCGTTCCCGACCGCTACCAAACCCTCTTGCGGGCATGATGGGCGAATTCCATCAAATCTCTCAATGTCTACCCTATCGAGCCCCTTCAAATCTTACACGTTTCAATGAGGTAAACTCTCAATCTTCTAAACTCCAGAAAATAGGGGCACAATTTACTCAGTGTCCCATTTTAGGACAATACCCAGCTAGAATAATGTAATAAGAGTGTTCACATCTTATTCTTAAGCTTCAGACTATTGTGTTTAATGCCATCATAGCACTGCGAAAAAGAAATGTATTCAGATAATGTGGAAAATAAAAAAGAAATGTAACAAGATTCATCTCAGGATAAGCAATGAAGAAAGATTTAAAATACCAAGCTCCATGTGTAGAAAAAAGTTATTATGGAGTGTTCAATAATATAGATGTCGGATGTCTGGAACATTGCTTCAGATTAGGGTAGGAATATGGGATCAAATGGTAACAATCTGAATTGCCAAAAAGTAAATTTCAAACAGAAATGAAGGATAATATGATGAAGCTCCTGTCCCAGTGTGTAGCTTGCTGGATGATTCACAGTGCTTTACATTTTGTAGTGAAACATTGCTCAAATTCTTCTGAAACCACAGTGCATTCCAAAGCAAACCTGGTTATACTGTAGAATACCGGGCATACACTCAATCTCACAAGTTCAGAGAGGACCCCTTTCTCACAGGAATATTTACCGATATAAAACGTGCATTTTAGAATTTGGCTTTGGAATTTGTTCTGGTTTTCCCCATGGTCAGTGTAAACATTTGCTCAATACTGTAAATAAAAGCAAATTACTGCAGATGCTGGAAATCTGAAATAAAAACAGAAAACGCTGGATAAACGCTGCAGGTCGGGCAAGACAGGAACACAGTTAACATTTTGAGCCCATTTGACCCTTTTACAGAACTGAAAAAGGGATAGAAATGTGATGAATTATATACTTGGAGACAGGGTTGGGGAAGAATGCGAAGTCAGTGATAGGTCAGGGTTAAGGAGAGGTTGACTGGGATGTCATGGATTTGAGACAAAGGGGCTGTTAATGCGATCATAGAATCCCTGCAGTGCAGAAGGAGGCCATTCAGCCAATCGAGTCTACAACAACTGTCCAACAGGGCAATTTACCCCAGGCCCTATCTACATATCCCCACGTATTTATACCACTAATCACCCTAACCTACACATCTTGGGACGCTAAGGGACAATTTAGCAAAGCCAATCTACCTAACCTGCACATTTTTGGCCTGTGGGAGGAAACCAGAGCACCCGGAGGAAACCCATGCAGACAAAGAACAAAGAAAATTACAGCACAGGAACAGGCCCTTCGGCCCTCCAAGCCTGCACTGACCATGCTGCCTGACTTAACTAAAACCCCCTACTCTTCCGGGGACCATATCCCTCTATTCCCATTTTATTCATGTACTTGTCAAGACGCCCCTTAAAAGCCACTATCGTATCCGCTTCCACTACCTTTTCCGATAACAAGTTCCAGGCACCCACTACTCTCTGTGCAAAAATCTGCCTCGTACATCTCCTTTAAACCTTGCCCCTCACACCTTAAATCTATGCCTCCTTGTAATTGACTCTTCCACCCTGGGAAAAAGCTTCTGACTATCCACTCTGCCCATGCCTCTCATAATCTTGTAAACTTCTATCAGGTCTCCCCTCAACCTCCGTCGCTCCAGTGAGAACAAACCAAGTTTCTCCAACCTCTCCTCATAGCTAATGCCAGGCAACATCCTGGTAAATCTTTTCTGTACCCTCTCCAAAGCCTCCACATCCTTCTGGTAGTGTGGCGACCAGAATTGAACACTATATTCCAAGTGCGGCCTAATTAAGGTTCTATAAAGCTACAACATGACTTGCCAATTTTTAAACTCAATACCCCAGCCGATGAAGGCAAGTATGCCGTATGTCTTCTTGACAACCTTCTCCACCTGCATTGACACTTTCAGTGACCTGTGTACCTGTACACCCAGATCCCTTTGACTATCAACACTCTTAAGGATTCTGCCATTTACTGTATATTTCCTATCTGTATTAGACCTTCCAAAATGCATTACCTCACATTTGTCCGGATTAAACTCCATCTGCCACCTCTCCGCCCAAGTCTCCAACTGATCTATATCCTGCTGTATCCTCTGATGGTCCTCATCGCTATCCGCAAATCCACCAACCTTTGTGTTGTCCGCAAACTTACTAATAAATCCAGTTACATTTTCCTCCAAATCATTTATATATATTACAAACAGCAAAGGTCCCAGCACTGAGGAACACCATTTGTCACAGCCCTCCATTCAGAAACGCACTCTTCCGCTGCTACCCTCTGTCTTCTTTGACCGAGCCAGTTTTGTATCTACCTTGCCAGCTCACCTCTGATCCCATGCGACTTCACCTTCTGCACCAGTCTGCCATGAGGGACCTTGTCAAAGACCTTACTGAAGTCCATGTAGATAACATCCACTGCCCTACCCTTATCAATCATCTTTGTCACTTCCTCGAAAAACTCGATCAAGTTCGTGAGACACGACCTCCCCTTCACAAAACCATGTTGCCTCTCACTAATACGTCCACTTATTTCCAAGTGGGAATAAAGCCTGTTTCGAAGAATCCTGTCCAATAATTTCCCTACCACTGATGTAAGGCTTACCGGCCTGTAATTACCTGGATTATTCTTGCTAACCTTCTTAAACAAAGGAACGACATTGGCTATTCTCCAATCCTCTGGGACCTACCCTGTAGCCAGTGAGGATACAAAGATTTCTCTTAAGGCCCGAGCAATTTCCTCCCTTGCCTCTCTCAGTATTCTGGGGAGAATGTGCAGACTCCACACAGACAGTCATCCAAAGCTGGAATCGAGCTCGGGTCCCTGGAGCCTTGAGGCAGCAGTGCTAACCGCTGTGCTACCGTGCCCCCCTTGAACCTGAAGGGTGTTAATAGTGGCAAAGGTAGGTGAGCTCCTCACTGTCCAAGGGCCAAACACTCCTTTCAGGTGAAGCAGCGTTTCACTTGCACCTCCTCGAATTTAGTCGACTGTATTTGCTGCTCCCAATGCAGTCTTTTCTACATTGGGAAAGTTAAACACAGACTGGGTAACTGCTTTGCAGAACACCTTCACTCTGTCCACAAGCATGACCCCAAACTTCCGGTCGCTTGCCATTTCAACTCAGCATCTTGCTCTCATGCACACATATCCGTCCTCAGTCTGCTGTAATGTTCCACTGATGCCCAACACAAACTGGAAGAACAACACCTCCTCTTCCGATTCGGCACGTTGCAGCCTTCTGGACTCAACACAGAGTTTAGACTTTGAACTTTTCCCTCCACTTTGGCTCCCTATTTTGGTTTTCTGTTAGTTGGTTCCTCTGCTTGTTCCAATCAAAATGTGGAGATGCTGGCGTTGGACTGGGGTGGGCACAGTAAGAAGTCTCACAACACCAGGTTAAAGTCCAACAGGTTTATTTGGTAGCACAATCAAACCCACCCCTCCTCCACACGGCCACCTGTTCCTTGTTGTTCAATGTTGCTCCCGCTGAGCACTGACCTCGATTCTCCTGTTAACACATTCTGCTATCCGACCTTTGCCACTATTAACACTCTTCTGTCCCTAATGGCACCATTAACCCCTTTGTCTCATGTCCGTGACATCTTTGTGAATCTTGCTTTAACTCTGACCTATTACTGACTTTCCATTCTGCCCCAACCCCGTCTCCAAGTCTATAATTCATCACATTTCTATCCCTTTGACCTGTGGAAGGGTCATATGCTGGGGCCTTGAGAGAAAACATTACCTGCCAGACCTGCAGAGTTTTTCCAGCATTTTCTGTTTTTATTTGTTTAATACTATGATCGGTTGCATTTGATTGGTTCTTTTATTTCTTGCTGCTGCTTTCCTTCTATACTTATGTATTGAGACTTTTGTTTGAAAATGTCTTACTTACAATAATCTTGTCGACAAAGGCTTCCAACTGACAATAAAACCTTTATCTGGTGACTGTGTTCCTCAAAGTCAAAGGCCCTTAAACAAACCCAGGGCTGACATGAACTGGGAGAGTTTTAGCAATGTTTCATAGAACAGAAACATAGAAATATAGAAGAGCAGGAGGAGGCCATTTGGCCCTTCGAGCCTGTTCCGCCATTCATTATGATCATGGCTGATTGTCCAACTCAAAAGCCTAATCGTGCTTTTTCTCCATAACCTTTGATCCCATTCACCCCAAGTGCTATATCCAGCCGTCTCTTGAATACATTCAATGTTTTGGCAGGGAGACTGAATAGATTGCTCCCAGGAAACTGAACTAACGTTATTTTCTCGGCACGTGGATAGGAGATTTTCTTAAGTGGGGGCTGCGAGCAGGGAAGGCAGCTCCGGCAGTCCCAATGTTATCCTTGGATTCAGCCTACCTCCTGTGGGATATAAAGCCCCTGCCTACTTCAGCAGCACCGCTCCTGGTGACACTGCGGAGGCTGACAAGCCGCTTGCTCTCCGGTCTGGCTGCTCTTGGGTGGGGGTCTGGGTCACTTAGAATCATAGATTCCCTACAGTACAGAAGGAGGCCATTTGGCCCATTGAGTTTGCACTGACCACAGTCCCACCCAGGCCCTATCCCCGTAACTCCACATATTTACCATGCTAATCCCCTGACACTAGGGTCAATTTAGCATGGCCAATCAACCTAACTCACACATCTTTGAACTGTGGGAGGAAACCGGCGCACCCAGAGGAAACCCATGCAGACACGGGGAGAATGTGCAAACTCCACACAGACAGTGACCCGGGTCCCTGGCGCTGTGAGGCAGCAGGTCTAACCACCATGCCACTGTGCCACCATCGCTAAGATTATCAACCCAGAAACTCAGCTGATGTTCTGGGGGACCCAGGTTCGAATCCTGCCATGGCAGGTGGTGGAATTAGAATTCAATTTTAAAAAAATCTGGAATTAAGAATCTACTGATGACCATGGAACCACTGTTGATTGTCGGAAAAACCCATCTGGTCCACTAATGTCCTTTAGGGAAGAAAATCTGCCAACCTTACCTGGTCTGGCCTACATGTGACTCCAGAGCCACAGCAATGCGGTTGACTCTCAACTGCCCTCCAAGGGCAACTAGGGATGGGCAATAAATGCTGTCCAGCCAGCGACGCCCACATCCCACGAATGAATAAAGAAAAACATCCACTCCCTCCACCACCGATGCTCAGTAGCAGTACTTAATTGGCTGCTGCCCAATAAATGGGGAGGGAAGCCCCACACCCCCTCTGTGCATGTTGCTGACACACATTTGCTCATGATGCCAGGTCTTCGAGAGAATTAGTAACACCCTGTCTAATATCTCAGGAAGTCCTGAGTTTGAGTTTGTGTGAAAGGTTATCGACCGGAAACACTGCAACTCTGTCTTTCTCTCTCTCTCTGCAGGTTCTGCCAGACCTGCTCAGTGTTTCCAGCGCTTGCTGCTTTCAATTCAGATTCTCAACGTCAGCAGTATTTTGCTTTTCTTGTGAAATCCGATCGATTCAGTGCTGATGAACATAACAAAGTGGAATCTATGCATCAACTTTGCAGGAACATTGGTTTACCTCCTTGGCTAACTGTCTGCTATTACCACATGATATTACATTCACTGAGAACTCTTGCTTACTTTGCTGTGGTAACAAAGCATTTGAGATGACGACATCGTCATAACTGCTTCAGTTAAATTGAAATATGCTACGGAAGAGAGCAAAGATACTATGAGAAGATAATCAAAAGAAGTATTTCATTTCATATGAGATATTACTACCACTGCACTTAGTTGCTGCATTGTTCAAGACATTTTTGGTAGGAGGGTGTGGGTCTTTGGATTTCCATTTTCCCGACTTTTCCATTGACGGGACAGACTCATCCAGATGTGATGGCCCACTGAACACATTTGGAGTGGCTGTGGGTATCTTCATCATTAGCAATGGACCCCATGAAGTCTCACATTATCAGGTCAAACACGAGCAAGAAGATCTCCTGCTGGTGACCACCTATTGCCCTCCCTCAGCTGATGAATCACTACTCCATCATGTTGAACACCGCTTGGAAAAGGCCCTGACAGTTACTTGGCCACAGTACATACTTTAGCTGGGGAGCTTCAATGTCCATCACCAAGAATGGCTTTGTCACACTACAACTGTGTGAGCTGGCTGTGCCCTGAAGGACATGCCTCTGAGAATGGGCCTGAGTGGTAGATGGTAAAATAAAACAAACAGAAGGCAAGAAACATAGAAACATAGAAGATAGGGGCAGGAGGAGGCCATTTGGCCCTTCGCGCCTGCTCCGCCATTCATTACGATCATGGCTGATTGTCCAACTTAACAGCCTAATTCTGCTTTTTCCCCATAACCTTTGATCCCATTCGCCCCAAATGCTATATCCAGCCGCCTCTTGAATACATTCAATGTTTTGGCATCAACCAAGTCTTGTGGTAATGAATTCCACAGACTCACCGCTCTTTGGGTGAAGAAATGTCTCCTCATCTCTGTCCTAAATAGTCTTGTAAGAAGTCTCACAACACCAGGTTAAAGTCCAACAGGTTTATTTGGTAGCAAATACCATAAGCTTTCGGAGCACAGCTCCTTCGTCAGATGGAGTGGATATCTGTTCTCCAACAGTGCACAGACACAGAAATCAAGTTACAGAATACTAATTAGAATGCAAATCTCTACAGCCAGCCAGGTCTTAAAGGTACAGACAATGTGGGTGGAGGGAGCATTCAACACAGGTTAAAGAGATGTGTATTGTCTCCAGACAGAACAGCTAGTGAGATTCTGCAAGATCAGGGGGAAAGCTGTGGGGGTTAATGATAATGTGACATAAATCCAACATCCCGGTTTAGGCCGTCCTCATGTGTGCGGAACTTGGCTATCAGTTTCTGCTCAGCGACTCTGCGCTGTCGTGTGTCGTGAAGGCCGCCTTGGAGAACGCTTACCTGAAGATCCAAGGCTGAATGCCCGTGACTGCTGAAGTGCTCCCCCACAGGAAGAGAACAGTTTTGCCTGGTGATTGTCGAGCACCGCTCGATTGAATGAACACCGCTCGACAATCACCAGGCAAAACTGTTCTCTTCCTGTGGGGGAGCACTTCAGCAGTCACGGGCATTCAGCCTTGGATCTTCAGGTAAGCGTTCTCCAAGGCGGCCTTCACGACACACGACAGCGCAGAGTCGCTGAGCAGAAACTGATAGCCAAGTTCCGCACACATGAGGACGGCCTAAACCGGGATGTTGGATTTATGTCACATTATCATTAACCCCCACAGCTTTCCCCCTGATCTTGCAGAATCTCACTAGCTGTTCTGTCTGGAGACAATACACATCTCTTTAACCTGTGTTGAATGCTCCCTCCACCCACATTGTCTGTACCTTTAAGACCTGGCTGGCTGTAGAGATTTGCATTCTAATTAGTATTCTGTAACTTGATTTCTGTGTCTGTGCACTGTTGGAGAACACATATCCACTCCATCTGACGAAGGAGCTGTGCTCCGAAAGCTTATGGTATTTGCGACCAAATAAACCTGTTGGACTTTAACCTGGTGTTGTGAGACTTCTTACTGTGCTTACCCCAGTCCAACGCCGGCATCTCCACATCATGACTAAATAGTCTACCCTGAATCCTCAGACCGTGACCTCTGGTTCTGGACTCCCCCACCATCGGGAACATCCTACCTGCATCTACCCTGTCTAGTCCTGTTAGAATTTTATAAGTCTCTATGAGATCCCCTCTCATTCGTCTGAACTCCAGCGAAAACAATCTTAAATGAATTTTGTTGGACTGACACCCATTTCAAATCATAGGCTAAAACTCTGGAATATGTTGTACAGGGCCACTCTTAAACACCAAAGCCACTTTCTGCAGGTCAGTGCTACATTGGACGTGGATTCAAACCAAACATTGTTCCCATTTGATTTACAGCAAACTTTAAAAAGAAGCATATATTTTAATAGATTCCAAGCAATGAGAGTTTGTTATCTGCAAATGCATTACTAAATACATTACTATAATTACAGTGCATTGAAAGGAGAGCATCGAATACAAATACAAGATTTTACTTCACCTTGTCCTCACCATTCTACTTATCACAGATACATCTGTCCATAACAGCATTGATGTCATTGAATAGCAGAGCAAACTTGATGGGCCAAATGGCCTACTTCTACTCCTGTGTCTTGTGGTCTTATGGTGTTGGTGGGGAAAGCCACAGTTTTCGCACCTTGATACAAAAGATGGGTAGCTAGTCTTGCTGGGCACTGATGATTAAACTCAGTTAGATAGAGAAACCTACAAAGGAAGAATAAAAATCATAGCTGTGTGCCAAACAGAGGGATAGAGGGTTTTGTGTTAACTACCAAACAGAATGCTGGTAAGAATGGATTCCCAGTTTGAATTGATGGGACTTGTAGAGATTTAAAGACCAAGGAGTCAACAAAGAGTGCCTAACTACTGGAAGTCAGTTTGATGATATTTAGGAGGGTAAGTGAAGGACATTCAAAAGGGGACACTGGAAGATGAGCCCCAGTGTGACAGGGAAAAGAAAGCATGTTGAATAACTTGAGGAATTTGGGACTCTCCATACAAGACTGCTTATTTGCTGAGGGTGTGCTGTAATGTATAAAGATTGCATGGGGCTTACGGTTGTATTGATTAGTTCATAAGGAAAGTACATTTTCTATAGTTTAGAGTATTAGTTGCCTCCGAAGTAATGATTAGTCAATGTTGATTTTAGTTTGTTTGTTACAGTAAAAGTTTTAAAAACATTGAATCTTGTCATAAGATTCTTTCCTCTGGTCGCTGGGAAATTCACTACGTTAAAAATGATTGGTCTCTGTGGGAATTGCTACAAGGCTCTGCCCCTTTTTTTTGGAAGTAAGATTTTTCAACTGTCAACTGACAGGAAATTTTGTGACTCGAACTGAGACAGAGAAAAGTGTTTTCAATGCAAGGCTACACTCCAAGTTGAAGGTGAGAAACCAACAAATCACCCTCAGGGGAATGTGAAGAGAGAGACATTTCCTATAATCCAGACATCCATTGAAACTTGTAAGTGTATGAGGAGGAGACATTAAAAATGCATGGTACTGGGTACTGAAACAATGGCTGCCATGTACAGATCCCCCAAACTTCTTGGAGGTGCAGAATAGGTGAACTATTCAAGGCATGGATGCCAACCACCAGAGAGAGAGAGAGAGATTGAAAATGACACAGTGTCCAGAAAGTCTTCAACAGATGAAACAAACTGAAGGCTCCCTCTTTCTTTGGGAGTAAGAGTGCCACTCATTTTGAGAAGCCAGCTCTGCTGGAATCCTACTCGCGAACTGAGATCTCGTAATAATTACAGTATCTTCAACATCCGCCCATATCCAAAAACAGCAGTGAAAGTAAATCGGCTGGAGTGTTTAAAATCTATGTTTCAAGAACAATCAAAGAACACTTAACCATATATTCCTTTATCATTTTTAAAATTAGACTCTCATTCTCTTATTTCTGATATGGATGTGTGTGTTGGTATGTGTGTGAATGTGTATGAGTGTGTATATGTGTGTGTGAGTGTGTGTGTCTATGTGTGCGTGGATAAGTGTATGTATACACATACACTTACAAGTGTGTGTATGCATGTCTATGTATGTGTGTTTGTGTATGTGTATATGTATGTGTGTGTATATGTTTGTGTATGTGTGTATATAGGTGTGCATATGTATTTGTGTGTGTATATATGCGTGTGTGTATGTGTGTGTGTATGTGTGTGTGTGAGTGTGTGAGTATGCGTATGTGTATGTATGTCTTAATGATTATATGAGGATTGAATGCTTGATGCCCGCTTTTATTATTTTTTCTTGGGTTTAGCAGTTAATAAAGTTGTTCTCTCTTTGACTTTAAAAAAAACGTTGTTTGATTGGTTCCTTATTGCTCACACTTTAAATAGATAAATACGTTCTGATCTGGAAAAAAGTATATCCTCGTAAGAACCTTTGTTGTGACCAACTGAGGAGATTGAATTGAGGGGGGAGTTCACCCCTTCCCACCCCGCCATAGCTAAAACTCAATGGTACTGAGGAGTAGGGAATACCTGATGAAGGAGCAGTGCTGCGAAAGCTCGTGATTCCAAATAAACCTGTTGGAATTTAACCTGGTGTTGTGAGACTTCTAACTGTGGTTCAGAATAGGTAAGGATTCTACTAAATTGGTACCGTAAGAACAATAAGAAACTTTTCCACAATCCGGGCTGACATTCTTTCTCCACCCACACAACCAAAAACTAGATGAACAGGTATTTCTTCTCAATGTTATTTGTGGGACATTTCTATATGCACAAAATCGCTGACATGTTTGCCTTCAAAACAACGGTGGTTTAGTTTCAATGGAATTCATTGTCATTGAAGTGTTTTGGAATGTTTCTGAGCAATGTCAGGAGATACTACATAACTGAAGAGTGATTTTTCTTTCCTCATTACGTAACTCCTTATTAAAATACAATATTGGCATCATGTTAAAATACACCAGAAACCTGTTCATATCATTGGCAGTACACTGTGGCAGGACTGTTTGATCACTTGAGTAGAGTTTGATGCTCAATAATGCTGCTGACAACAAAAGTTCAATCCCTGTATTGGCTGAGGTAACTCTTAAGGCCCAGCCTCTTCTACTTACTCCTTCGTGATATCATAGCATCATGGATAATAGTGATGCTACATAGAGATTGTGAGAGAGAGATGAAATGGCAAAATGTGTCTCTCTTGCTGGTCTAATCATCTTCTTTGCACTTGCATGACCAAGGGGGCCACGCAGTAACGGCATGATGACATTAAACAAAACGCCTGCTGCCCAGGGTCTCTCTTGGTAGAACCTCTGTTTATGTATCTTTTTAACTTCCTGGTTATATCACAGCTTGGTATGGCTCCTGCTCTGACCAGGACTGTAAGAAACTACAAAGAGTTGTGAACGGAGCCCAGTCCATCACGCAAACCAGCCTCCCATCCATTGACTCCGTCCACACTTCCCGGTGCCTCAGAAAAGCAGCCAGCATAATCACAGACCCCTTGCATCCCTGACATACTGCCTTCCACCTTCTTCCTTCGGGAAAAAGATACAAAAGTCTGAGCTCACATACCAACCGACTCAAGAACAGCTTCTTCCCTGCTGCCGTCAGGCTTTTGAATGGACCTACCTCGCATTTAGTTGACCTTTCTCTACACCCTAGCTATGACTGGAACACTACATTCTGCACCCTCTCCTTTCCTTCTCTATGAACGGTATGCTTTGTCTGCATAGCGCGCAAGAAACAATACTTTTCACTGCATGTTACTACAATAATAAATCAAATCCAATCAAATCAGACTCGGCATAATTGGTTAAATCTGGGAGACGCACAGTACAATGATGGGTGTTCATAAGGTTATTGTTCAAGGTGAGGTTTACAGGACCTGACGGAGGATCACTTTGAGTAAAACAAACACAAGAGGCGCGTTAATAAGTACTTTGTGAAGCCGAGGGTGGGACTGGTGAATCACTGGAGATGCCTGAGAAAAATATCTCCAACTACTGAATGGATTCTGTTAACCAACTTGTGACTAACTGCAGATTAATTCTTGCAGCTTGGGATGCGTGACCTTTCCCCGCACTATCCCTCACGTTGAGCAAAGTGGTTCTGTTTGTTCCTGGAGACAGCTGTTGTGAATGGAAAGCATTTGAAGGGAGAAGGTTCAGAGTTTGGCTAGAGGTCAAGCTGTGTGTTTCATAGACAAGGACCACCATCTGATTCTGGAATCTCTGAGTTAAATAATGAATATTAGATGCTAAGACCATAAGACTGTAAATTATGGGAGCAGAATTAGGCCATTCGGCCCATCGAGTCTGCACTGCCATTCAATCATGGCTGATATGTTTCTCAACCCCATTCACTCGCCTTTTCCCCCATAACCTTTGATCCCCTTACCAATCAAGAACCGATTGATCTCTGTCCTAAATACACTCAATGACCTGGCCTCCACAGCCTTCTGTGGCAATGAATTCCATAGATTTAACCACCCCCTGGCTGAAGAAATTCCTCTTCATCTCAGTTCTAAAGGGTGGTCCCTTTACTCTGAGGCTGTGCCCTCAGATCCTAGTCTCTCCTGCTAATGCTACATGAAGTGCTTCGAAAGGTTAGCCATGGCACAAATCAATTCTAGCGCCCCGGACTACCTGGATCCACTACCGTTTGCCTACTGCCGCAACAGGTCTACAGCAGACGCCATTTCCTTGGCCATGCACTCAACCCTGGAACACCGAGATAACAAGGACACCTATGTCAGACTCCTATTTATTGACTGAAGCTCAGCCTTCAACACTATTATTCCCACGAAACTCATCTCCAAACTCCGTGGCCTGAGCTTGGGCCTCGGCTCCTCCCTCTGCGACTGGAGCCTGAACTTCCTAACTCACAGACCACAATCAGTAAGGATAGACAACAACACCTCCTTCATGATCATCCTCAACACCGGTGTCCCACAAGGCTGTGTTCTCAGCCCCCTACTATACTCCTTATACACCTATGACTGTGCGGCCAAATTCCCCTCCAATTCAATTTTCAAGTTTGCTGACGACATCACTGTTGTGGGTCGGTCTCAAACAATGACGAGACAGAGTACAGGAATGAGATAGAGAGTCTGGTGAACTGGTGCAGCAACAATAATCTCTCCCTCAATGTCAACAAAATGAGGGAGATTGTCATCAACTTCAGGAAGTGTAAAGGAGAATATGCCCCTGTCTACATCAATGAGGATGAAGTAGTAAGGGTCGAGAGCTTCACGTTTTTAGGTGGCCAGATGTCCTGGTCCCCCATGCCGACACTATAGTTAAGAAAGTCCACCAATGCCTCTACTTTCTCAGAAGACTGAGGAAATTTGTCAAGTCAGCTACGACTCTCACCAACTTTTACAGATGCACCATAGAAAGCATTCTTTCTGGTTGTATCACAGCTTGGTATGGCTCCTGCTCTGCCCAAGACCGCAAGGAACTACAAAAGGTCGTGAACGTAGTCCAATCCATCACTCAAACCAGCCTCCCATCCATTGACTCTGTCTACACTTCCCGCTGCCTCGGCAAAGCAGCCAGCATAATTAAGGACCCACACATCCCGGACATTCTCTCTTCCACCTTCTTCCTTTGGGAAAAAGATACAAAAGTCTGAGGTCACGTACCAACCGACTCAAGAACAGTTTCTTCCCTGCTGCTGTCAGACTTTTGAATGAACCTACCTTGCATTAAGTTGACCTTTCTCTACACCCTAGCTATGACTGTAACACTACATTCTGCACTCTCTCGTTTCCTTCTCTATGAACGGTATGCTTTGTCTGTATAGCGCGCAAAAAACAATACTTTTCACTGTGTGTTAATACATGTGACAATAAATCAAATCAAATCAAATAATGGAAACATCTTTCCTATGTGCACTCTATCCAGGCTATGTGTAAGGATACATATTAATTGAAAACAATATTATTTAGAGAAGGAATAATGCATATGGAGAATGCATTAACAATGTATAAGACCCCTGCCTTACTTGGATGACAAAGTCACAGACATAGTCAGAATGGTTCAGGGCCAAAGTGGGTAAGTCACCTCATTGTTGCCCGTTTAGGGGTCGCTTCCTCCCTAAACATTGCAAACACTCAGGGGAGGCAGTGGCATCGTGATGTTGTCACTGGACGAGTAATCCAGAGATCCAGAGCAATGCTCTGTGGTCCCAAGTTCAAATCCCACCTCTGCAGATGGTGAAATTTAAATTCAAATAAAATCTGAATTAGAAGTCTAACTGTGACCATGAAATCATAGTCAATTATCGTAAAAATCCATCAGGTTCACTCATGTCCTTCAGAGAAGGAAATCTGCCATCTTTACCTGGCCTGGCCTACACATGTGACTCACAACATCCAGACTCATAACTTGCCCTTCAAGGGCAATTAGGGATGTGTGGTGAACCATCGTTGGTTCCCACTGGATAGTGCTGAGCCAGGGGCTGGCCAGTACTACAAGGATGTACATATGTTACTGTTGGGTTGTGCTATTGTTGCTGTTGGGGTTAGGGTGGGGTTGTTACACCTTTGTACTGTAGTGTTGTGGCACATCCCAGTCGGGCTCCGCCTCCTGGGAGAGGTATAAGAGTCCCTGCTCTGGCCGAGACCCCTTCAGTCTGGGATAGTGTATATAAGTTCTGGTAGCTTCATTACAGTAAATAAAAGCCTTTCATTTACTGAGCTTCAGGCCTCGTGTTTGAGTAGCGCATCAGGATGGACGATAAATGCTGGTGACGTCCACAGCCCATGAACAAATTAGCACAACATTGTTCATAGCCAAAATCAAAAATAAATTTAAAGTCGTCCTGTTCTTAAACTGAGCTCGTTCTCGGCTTTAATTTCCTGGCCGTTCATGCCCTACCACTGCTGCAAGCAAGGACCGAGGATTTGACACCCAGAAAATCCCACCCCTAGTAAATGATTGTGGCACCTGATTGCTCCTGTTTAAAGTCTAACTGATAATACTGTGATAAGACTGGGTGGCATGGTGGCCCAATGGTTAGCACTGCTGCCTCACAGCGCCAGGGACCTGGATTCAATTCCAGCCTCGGGTCACTGTCTGTGTGGAATTTGCACATTCTCCCTGCGTGGGTTTCCTCCGGGCGTTCCAGTTTCCTCCCACAGTCCAAAGATGTGTGGGATAGGTGCATTGGCCATGCTAAATTGCCCCTTAGTGTCAGGGGGACTAGCAGGATAAATATATGGGGTTATGGGGATAGGGTCTGGGTGGGATTATTGTTGGTGCAGACTCGAAGGGCAGAATGGCCTCCTTCTGCACTGTAAGCTTCTATGAGTCAATGACTATGTGATTGGTGCAAAGAAATCTGAAAGCAAGTATAGGCACAGAGACATTGGGGGTTAAATTAGTCAACAGCAGTGCAATACAAGTTGTTTTACACTATGACTGCTTTGTTTTTCCAGTAGAGAATGCTCCAAGTTCACTGCCAGCCTGTTCTGTGTTACTGACCATTCTCATGCACATCTGGCCAGTTGCCCATGTTCTATGCTTTGTAAACTTGAGGCAACCCTAATATGCGCTGCCCTGACTTGCACCAAAACCCATTCACCCACTAAAGCTGTGCATGCTGACCTACGCCAGCTTTTGGTTAAGCAATACCTCGCTTTTAAAATGATCATTCTTGATTTCAAATCTCACCATGGCCTCGCCCCTCCCTATCTCTGTAATCTCCTCTAGGCTGGCAACTACCCGAGATATCGGCACTCCTCTAACTCCAGCTCATTGATCATCCTTGTTATTCATCCTTCCACCACCGGTGGCAGTGCAGCTGCCTATGTCCCAACTTCCGGAATTCCTTTCCTAAACTTCTTTGCCCTCCATGTCTCACTCTTCCTCCCATCCATTGATTCTGTCTACACTTCCCGCTACCTCAGCAAAGCAGCCAGCATAATTAAGGACCCCACGCACCCCGGACATTCTCTCTTCCACCTTCTTCCGTCGGGAAAAAGATAGAAAAATCTGAGGTCACGTACAAACCGACTCAAGAACAGCTTCTTCCCTGCTGCCATCAGACTTTTGAATGGTCTATCAGGTTAAGTATATTTATTAGTGTCACAAGTAGGCTTACATTAACACTACAATGAAGTTACTGTGAAAATCCCCTAGTTGCCACACTCCGGCATCTGTACAGGTACACTGAGAGAGAATTCAGCATGGCCAACACCTAACCAGCACATCTTTCGGGCTGTGGGAGGAAACCAGTGCACCCAGAAGAAACCCATGCTGACACGGGGGGAACGTGCAGACTCCGCACAGATAGTGAGCCAAGCTGGGAATTGAACCTAGGTCCCTGGCACTGTTCACGAGGGGTCATGGGTTCAAGGTGAAGGGGGGGAGGTTTAACACAGATATCAGAAGGACGCATTTTACGCAGAGGGGGTGGGGGCCTGGAATGCGCTGCCGGGCAAGGTGGTGGAGGCGGACACACTGGGAACATTTAAGACTTATCTAGATAGCCACATGAACGGAGTGGGAATGGAGGGATACAAAAGAATGGTCTAGTTTGGACCAGGGAGCGGCACGGGCTTGGAGGGCCGAAGGGCCTGTTCCTGTGCTGTATTGTTCTTTGTTCTTTGTTCTGTGAGGCAGCAGTGCTAACCACTGTGCTACAGTGCCGCCAATGGCACACATGAAGCTGATCTTTCTCTACACCCGAGCAGTAACTGCAACACTACATTCTGCACTCTCTCCTTTCCTTCTCCCCTATGTACTCTATGAATGGTATGTTTTGTCTGTACAGCGTGCAAGAAACAATACTTTTCACTGTATCCCCATACATGTGACAATAATAAATCAAATCAAATAAGACACTCTTTAAACGCAATCTCTTTGACCATGCTTTTGGTCACCTGTTCTAATATCTCTGTGGGTGGCTCACTCCCTTGTTTTATTACTAATGCCCCTATGAAGTGGCTGTGGATGTTTTGTGACATTAAAAATACAATTGCAAGTTGTTTTGGAATTAATATTAATCAATTTGCTTTCCCCACCCTCACCATACGTCTTTATTCCCGAGTTGCTGCAAGGTGAATTGAAATGGCTTTTCCTCGATCGGGGCTGCTTTCTGTCGACAATGTCTGCCGTGGAAACCATTTACCAGGATCACAGATGCAGGATAATGGCATTGGTACACACCAACTGCCATGGTGTGGTCGCTGCGAGCTCGAATGACAAATCGTGCATGGCAGTGAGTGAGGGTTGAGCACGGGTGAGAACTGATGCGGACAAAGCAGTCGATCAGCCAGCTTGATAATTGCTTGAGTTTTCGGTTTATTGCTGCAGTCAGGAATTACAGATGGGAAGGAGTTGGCAGAGATAATTCTACATCATCTGCATCAGAGCAGCGACACCTGCTTATTGGTTAGGAGTGCCTTAGGAGTACAGCATTTGCCCTATCTCTGAATCACACTCCTTTTTAGTGTGGCTTTTGAGAGGGTGTGGTGAACCATAGATGGTTACCACTATGGGTACTTGTACATATGTTATTCTTGTTGCTGTTGGGGTTAGGGTTGGGGTGTTCCACCTGTTAGCATTGTTCTGTGGTACACTCCGTTTGGCCCCGCCTTATTACAGGGGTATAAAGGTCACTGCTACTTCCTAGTAGCCCTTAGTCTGGGATAGTATTGTTAAGCAGTATGCTCTATTCTTGTTGTGAATAAAAGCCTTTATTCCTGGGTACGACCTTGTCTCCCGTGTGGATCAATTGCGCATCAGAGGGAAACAGGACAAATGTGTTATTTACAATCAGCATGTATGATAAAAGAGTGGGAGTATACCTGAATTAATCATGTGACAGTCACTTGATGACTTTCAGCTTAGAAATGTTCTCAAGCTAATGTTAATATATGATGATGTGATTGGGTAGTTTTATACAGCACAATGTCCACAATGCATCCCTGACTTAATAAGAAGCCTCACAACACCAGGTTAAAGTCCAACAGGTTTATTTGGTAGTACGAGCTTTTGGAGTGCTGCTCCTTCATCAGGTGACTCACTCACCTGATGAAGGGGCAGCGCTCCGTAAGCTCGTGATTCCAAATAAACCTGTTGGACTTTAACCTGATGTTGTGAGGCTTCTTAATGTGCTTACCCCAGTCCAACGCCGGCATCTCCACATTATCTCTGACTTGTATATTAATGGAAATATTGGGCCAGATTTTACCATCCCTCCCGCCACGGGAACTGGAACAGGCGAGGGGCGGCCCGTACAAAGTCTGTTGACCTCAGGCAGGATTTTCTGGTTTCGGGGCAAGCGAGGCTGGGAAATCCCACCCATCAGCCTGGAAACCCAGAGTTTTGATAGAATCCTATAGTAGAATCCCTACAGTGCAGAAAAAAGCCATTTGGCCTATCGAGCCTGCACCAACAACAATCCCACCCAGGCCCTCTCCCCGTAGCCCCACATATTTAGCCTGCTAATCTCCCTAACACTAAGGGGCAATTTACCATGGCCAATTCACGTAACGTCCATATCTTTGGACACTAAGAGGCAATTTGCCATTGCCAATCCACCTAACCTACACATCTTTGGACACTAAGAGGCAATTTACCACGGCCAATCCACCTAACCTGCACATCTTTGGAGTATGAGAAGAAACCGGAGCATCCGGAGGAAACCCACGCAGACACGGGGAGAACGTGAAGACTCCATTCAGACAGTGATCTCAGGCCGGAATTGAATTCAGGCCCCTGGCGCTGTGAGTCAGCAGTGCTAACCACTGTGGTCACCCTGCTGCTCTAACATTGCAAAGATACAGGATTCACTTTCCTTGCCTCCATTCTGACCTTGCCTTTGTTTTCAGTGACCGGGCTAAGTGAAAGTAGGAGGCAGCTCACATCTGTTCCAGTTTCCAGCTAACTCTGAGAAGTGAGTTTGGGACCAGCACAGCTTGAGAGCTTATCGTCCTCTCAGTGTCTCAGCAAGGAGTGGTGTGTGACAATGGGGGGAAAGAGAAAGATGTTTTAAAAACTGGAACAAATTTAATAATGATTAACTTGTTTTGATTTCAAATGCAGACACACACCCATAGACATATGCCGTAGGCATCCTTATTTGTTACCTCTCCAGTCTGGGTAAACTTCCACTTGACATAGATAAAATTGCATCAAGGTCAAGCTGCTCCTCCAGATGTCCTGGAGACCCACAAAATTCTCAAATAAACTCCAAATTTGGTCAAAATAAATAAACTTGCCTAATTAGCTCCAATCCCATCTCTGGGTCTGTCTCGATTTATTATATCCATGAGCCAACTAAGTTGAAACAGCACACAAGTTATCTTGTCATTGCGCACACACACCAAGTTTTCAATCTTTCGCATTTTGGATTATACATGAATATAATGGATATTATGTATATTTTGAAAGCATCCTCTCATTTACTACCTCTTCAAATGAGATGTTCAGCAATGTGCAAGGAAACATATCTATAAAGAATTGAAAAGGATATTATTTAGAAAAGGAAAGATGTATAGGGGGAGGCGATGGTATAGTAGGAGTTTTTTAAAATTCATTAATGGGACATAGGCGTCGCTGGCTGGCCAGTATTTACTGCCCATCCCTGGACTGTCACTGGGCTAGTAATTCAGAGACCCAGTAGAAAGCTCTGAGGATCTAAGTTCGAATCCCACCACGGCAGTTGGTGAAATTTGAATCTCAATGAAAATCTGGAATTAAAATTCTAATGATGACCATGAAACTATTGTTGATTGTTGTAAAAACCCATCACTAATTCTCTTTAGGGAAGGAAATCTGCCATCCTTACCTGGTCTGACCTACATGTGACTCCAGAGCTACAGCAATGTGGTTGACTCTTAAATGTAACTCAGTTCAGGGCAATTAGGGATGGGCATCAAAGGCTGGCCTTGCCCAGCAATGCCCACATCCAATGAAAGAATAAAGATGTAGAGAATCCACAAACAACAGATAAGACTTGTCTCATATGAATCCATACTAACAATTGGATGAATCTCACAAATGGTTTTGCACGCAATGGGGTTTTTCCTCTCCCTGGGATGAATCTTTAAAAAATGTTACTCTTGGGAAGAAAGATGCCAATGTACAAATGGGATTTCAATTTGAACTCATGAGTTGAGTAGATCGAAGTAATTCAGGACTTACCCAGTACCACTTTGCAGCTAATATATGAGCACGTTGACAGCCTTTCACTGCTGGACTCAGTCTTATGTTATCACTTTCGTGTTATTTTTACCATGGAAATTTTCTACAATTTTACAGACAGCACCTGAAATGTGGATCGATCGATGCTGCTTTTTTCCTTCATTATGAAAATGGAGACTAATTGGTCAATAAATAAAGGCATCATTTCACTCGGATATTATCATAGAATCCCTACAGTGCAGAAGGAGGCTATTTGGCCCATCAAGTTTGCACGGCCAACAATCCCACCCAGGCCCCATCCCCGTAACCCCACATATTTACCCTGCTAATCTCCCTAACACTAAGGGGCAATTTACCGTGACCAATCAACCTAACCGGCACATCTTTGGACTGTGGGAGGAAACTGGAGCACCCGGAGGAAACCCACGCAGACAGCGTGCAGACTCTGGACAGATAATGACCCCAGGCTAGAATCGAACCGGGTTCCTGGTGCTGTGAGGCAGCAGTGCTAACCACTGTGCCACTGTGCCGCCAATGTATTTTTTATTGGGGAGGAGATGGTCGGGTGGAGTGCAGAAAACCTGTTAAAACCAAGTTTTGACTCAACAATCACCGCAGGTGCATCAACAAATTCATGATTGGACGGCATTTATGGAAGCATGATTTCTATGTAGATGTCTCAGTGAATCTGGAGTGCGAGAGCGTTCATTTTCCTCAAGTTAAAACCGGCTAAGTGCAAACTGAAGTAACGTTCGGCGCTCTGACCAACTGAGGCACGATTTACTTTAGCAGGCGTGACTAACAGCACAAAGTTATCGTGGAGTTAGATTTTTTTGGACAGGTCCCAAAGCAATAACATTGCAATTGTACACTTTGTTCTACTGTACTTGGCTTTGTGGTATTTTATTCTGGCAACAGCTAATTTGTGTTATTTATATAGTATTTGAAATTAAGCATTCAGTTAAGCAAGGTCATGCCTGAGTAGAGAATAAACATGTTCCGGATGGAGGTCACCAAAGCAAAAACAGCAAGACTGGATAGATCAAGGAAAGAGCCTAAAGTTCATGTCACACTAAGTATGTGCATAGATCTGCATATTCCCAGCACAGACACCAACTTTATCCAAGTCTTTGAGGCTCAACAAAGCAAAGACAGTTCTCTTCAGCAGAAAGATAGGGCTTCGTGGCGACAGTTTCATCGTAAAATCCTTTGAAAAATGACCAGCCTTTGACTTGACATGCAATATTTATGACTCTCCACAATGTCATTACACGTCTACAACATGCCTCGCCCCACAAAATTAATTGCCTTTGTTGGTCCACTTAACTACTTGGAATAACACTTCCCCACTCAAGCAGATCAGACAGTGCTGTGGGTTTCCTGTGAAACTCACACTGCCGTCCCACATAAGAACATAAGAAATAGGAGCAGGAGTAGGCCATCTAGCCCCTCGAGCCTGCCCCGCCATTCAATAAGATCATGGCTGATCTGATAGCGGTTTAGTTCCACTTACCCGCCCACTCCCCATAACCCTTAATTCCCTTATTGATCAGAAATCTATCTACCTGTGACTTAAACATATTTTACGAGGTAGCCTCCACTGCTTCAATGGGCAGAGAATTCCAGAGATTCACTACCCTCTGAGAGAAGTTCCTCCTCAACTCTGTCCTAAACTGACTCCCCCTTATTTTGAGGCTGTGTCCTCTAGTTCTTGTTTCCTTTCTAAGTGGAAAGAATCTCTCTGCTTCTACCCTGTCTCACCTCTTCATTATCTTATATGTCTCTATAAGATCTCCCCTCAACCTTCTAAACTCCAACGAGTACAGGCCCAATCTACTCAATCTCTCCTCATAAGCTAACCCCTCATCTCCAGTATCAACCTGGTGAACCTTCTCTGTACTCCCTCCAAGGCCAATACATCCTTCCGCAAATAAGGGGACCAAAATTGCACACAGTATTCCAGTTGCGGCCTCACCAGTACCTTGTACAATTGCAGCAAGACCTCCCTGCTTTTATACTCCATCCCCTTCGCGATAAAGGCCAACATTCCATTTGCCTTCTTGATCACCTGCTGCACCTGCAAACTGAGTTTTTGCGATTCATGCACAAGGACCCCCAGGTCCCTCTGCACAGTAACATGTTGTAATTTTTCACCATTTAAATAATAGTCCATTTTACTATTATTCCTTCCAAAGTGGATAACCTCACACTTGTCAACGTTATACTCCATCTGCCAGATCCTCGCCCACTCACTTAACCTATCCAAATCTCTCTGCAGACTTTCCGCATCCTCCACGCAATTCGCTTTCCCACTCATCTCTGTATCATCCGCAAACCTTGTTACCCTACACTCGGTCCCCTCCTCCAGATCGTCTATGTATATGGTAAACAGTTGAGGCCCCAGCACTGATCCCTGTGGCACGCCACTAGTCACCAACTGCCAACCAGAAAAGCACCCATTTATTCCAACTCTCTGCTTCTTGTTAGATAGCCAATCCTCAATCCACGCTAACACTTTACCCCCAACTCCGTGTACCCTAATCTTCTGCAGCAACCTTTTGTGAGGCACCTTATCGAACGCCACATGCACACCAAGTGCTGTCACATATAGCTGTCTTTGAGTTTGGCCACTCTTGCAATGGGGGAGTTCATGTTCATTGTGAGTGTGACTGCCCTTGACATTAAGGCAGCATTTAACCTCATCCAATATGGCATCAAAGAGCCCTAACAGAACTGGAGTCAATGGGAATTGAGGGAAAAGTCTCCACTGGTTGGAGTCATACCAAGCACAAAGGAAGATGGTTGTAGTGGAGGTCAGTCATCTCAGCTCCAGGACATCACCGCAGGATTTCCTAGGTAGTGTCCTAGGCCCAACCATCTTCAGCTGTTTCATCAATGACCTCTCTTCCATCATAAAGTCAGAAGTGGGGGTGTTTGTAGGTGATTACACAATGTTCAGCACCCTTCGCAACTCCTCAAATATTGAAGCAGTCCATGTCCAAATGCAGCAAGATCTGGACAATATCCAGGCTTGGGCTAACAAGTGGCAAGTAACATTCATGCCACACAAGCATCAGGCAATGACCTACCTAGGAAATCCTGCAGTGATGTCATGGAGCTGAGATGACTGACCTCCAGTACAACCATCTCCCTTTGTGCTTGGTATGACTCCAACAAGCAGAGACTGTTCACTTGATTCCCATTGACTCCAACAAGAGAGGATCTAACCATCGCCCCTTGACATTCAATGGCATTACCATTGCTGAATCTCCCAATATCAACATTCTGGAGGTTGCCATTGATCAGAAACTGAAATGGACTAGCCATATAAATACTGTGGCTACAGAGTTGGTCAAAGGCTAAGAATTGTATGTTAAGTAACTCACCTCCTGAGCGCCCAAAGCCTGTCCACCATCTAAAAGGCACAAGTCAGGAGTGTAATGGAATACTTTCCACTTGCCTCCAACAATACTAAAGAAGCTAGAATCCATACAGCTTGATTGCTGCCCTTTCCACAAATATTCACTCCCTCCACCACTGACAAACAGTGGCAACAATATGTGCCATCTACAAGATACACTGCAGGAACTCACCAAGGTTCCTTAGGCAACATCTTCCAAACCCACTACCATCTAGAAGGACAAGAGCAACAGATACCTGGGAACATTACCACTTGGAGGTTCCCCTCCAAGTCAATCATCATTCTGACTTGAGAATATATTGCCATTCCTTCACTGTCATTGGGTCAGAATCTTGGAATTCCCTTGTTAACAGCACTGTGGGTGTACCTTCACCTCAGGACTACAACGGTTCAAGATGACAGCTCACCATCAGCTTCTGAAGGGCAACTAAGAATGGGCAATAAATGCTGGTCCAGCCAGCGATGCCCACATCCTGTAAAATTGTAGAATCCTACAGTGCAGAAGGAGGCCACCTGGCCCACCGAGTCCACACCTACCACAATCCCACCCAGGCCCCACCCCCACAAGCCTGTGCATTCACCCAAGCTAAAATAAATTCTTTTAAAATATGCTCAAAGCCTTGAACCATAGTGAGTCCTGCATTCTCAACCCATGTACTACGCATCGCCTCAGGGAATTCCAACATGTGGCAATACATCTGTTGCTATTGGTCTAAGCCGAGCATCCTTAACAACGTCTCTGGACATTGGCTGTTCAGTTCTCCATTCTCTGAGGGGATCTGCCCACTGCAGCCTCTGCCTCTCTCACTTCTTCTTACTCACTCATGACATGATCTTCACCCAGTTCCCCCCTATCTGTGCATGTGAGGACCTACCGAAGTGACTGTAACCGTGTTGGTGGTGGGTGTGTTTGTGGTGACGGTGATTGTTCTGCTCTGGCAGCGTTTTCCCTGCTAATGGTTCAGTCACCGATCTCTCCTCCTCAACGTCAGAACCTGTGAGAGACACAAGGAGAGATCATGAGGCCTAACAGAAGCTTCCGTCGTTTCTTAAGTTTGAAATCCTCTATTATATAATTCTGGAATTTGAGTCTTTCTTCATATTTGTATTTACTCTTATCAGGCAGTCTGCTCCACAAGAATCAGCAACTATCTGTTCTCTTGTTCAGTGATTTCCCTTCTCTTAAGAGCAGAGACTTTATGTGTGAACAGACTTTCTGTCATGAAGGCATCGCATGCAACGCTGACCTTGGCCAAGATTTTCACTAACACAGAAAAGCTCTCGGTCTTGGCAAAAATCTCAGAAATAGCCGGAAATTCCAAGTCACGTCCCCAAACACTGTTTTTCCTATTTTCATGGGGGCAGGACAGGAGTCGGACTGGAGTTCATGCGCACATGTTTAACGGAGTCAGCTGACCACAAACATTCCAGGCTGACCACTTAATTCACCGGTTACCTCCACTGAAATAGGATGTTGGTTGGCTGGGAGTGCGAAAACCGGAGAATGCAGAACAGGTCAGAATTGGTCTGAACTTGGTGGAATAATCTAAATAGCCAGGGTCCCATTTCGGAGGGGTAAGGTCTCTCTCTGGATATGATCCCGGGATACCTTTGGGGTAGGTAAGGTATCTTTGGGATTGTTAAAAGTAAACATGATTGTGCGTAAAAAGTGCAGAAACGCATTGGAACTGTCAAAGAAGTCAAGGTTTTCAATGGATACTGTAATATGTCTTCAGAGGCTGAAGTCCCTTCACCAAAATCCCTTTATTTACAAACTCTAACAGCAGTACACAGAGTGCGAGCAGTCAGCAGTCTAACTCCGGGGGTGTCAGAGGAACTGACACTCCCGGTTAAATACAAGGCGAAGAGTCCCTGATTGGCCCATCAATTGGATCCTTAATCAGGGAATTCATACTCCAATAGGCCAACCTCAATGGTTTGACTGAAGTCATTACAGATACTTAGTGAGTTGGCATGGAGAGTGCTAAGGGCAAAGGGTGGTGGTTGGCGAGAATGAGATGGTGTAGATGGCATGGGCAGGGCATGGGGAATGATGGTGGAGGGGTGGAAGCCTTTCTTTGTTTTAACCTTTTTTAGAATAACTTAAACAAAGTGCTGGAGCACCGAGGCAGACCTTCTACCCAGCCTGCCTCCTCACCATTCAGGGAATGACCAGCATGACTTGCAATCCAGCTGACCCCCCCCCTCCCCTCCCCCACCCTCCCCCACCCCTCACCCCCCGGCCCAGAACAAAACCCCAAATGTGGGTGACCATTTTAAAGGTTGGATTTGCCAAACCCAGAACTCTTCTGTCACTGAACACCTGACCCAGGAGTGAAAATCTCAGCTATTTTCACTCTGAAATCATTGAATTCATTTTTACTGCACTCTCTGGTGGTTGTGGTAAGTAACTTAATTTCCATAATTACAACACTTTTAGTCCGTCATTGGCGATAAAGATATTTGGGTTGCCTTGAGTGACATTTCCACTCCGTCACCGTCCCCCCCAGAGTAAGAGTACCTGTTTCCAATGGCTAAAGTCTAGATAATACATGACTCCCAGGGTGGGATTTTCCAACTGCGCTCGCCGCAAGACCAGAAAATCCCACGTGAAGTCAGTAGACCTTTGCATGGTCCTATCCTGCCTGCTACGATTCCCATGGCTAGCGGGATGGGAAAATTCCACCAACTGTGTCTGCGTGGATTTCCTCCGGGTGCTCCGATTTCCTCCCACAATCCAAAGATGTGCAAGTTAGGTTGATTGCTAAATTTCCCCTTTTTGTCCCAAGGTGTGTAGGTTAAGGGGATTAGCGGGGTAAATATGCAGGGTTACAGGGATAGGGCCTGGGTGAGACACTCTGTTGGAGAGTACATGCAGACTTGATGGGCTGAATGGCCTCCTGCTGCACTGTATGGATTCTATGACCAGAGAGCAGAGATTTGAGGTGGATTGACAAATGAACCAGAGGCAATATAAGGGAAAACTTTGCTACACATTGAGTTAGTAGGACTTGGAATGATGGAAACAGATTGAAATAGTAGCTTCCAAAATGAAATACTTGAAGGAGGAAAAGAAATTCTGGAGACAGAGCAGAGAGTGGGATTAACCAGATTGGTCTGAGAATAAACCAGACCAAACCTGATGGGCTGAATGGCCCTCAGTGCTGTATCATTCTATTCTACGATGCATTTGATTAGCAAATGCAAATGTCTCTTCAGAGAATCGCAGAGGAGAGCATGTTTACCTCTTAAACCCAGGAGTCGAGCACTGCCATTTAGGAGATCATATAGCACCATGATCCCAGTCTCCAAAACCAAATTCCTTGGCAGCACTCATGTTATATCCGTCATATGTTGTGAAGCACACTGTTGAGTAATGAAGTCTGATAACTGAAGTCTTTATCCCCTTACATCTATCAGTATTACCATTCAGTCTGTGAACCCTGATGGCCTGTGACTGAGAAGCTGGAGGCTGCAGCCATTAAATAACAGCATACATTCCCTTTGCAGGAGAAGACATCACACGATACCAGGAATGACAAGCTAGTGGAGGAGGACAAGCCAGAAATCCAGCATTTGATACCACAGGAGGAGGAAACCAAGACTATAATTAGTCCCAAATGTAGACTGTCAGTTGGTGATGGAGTTAAGGATGTCTCTGCACCTTTAGTGGCTGATTGAGAATAGACTTCCTTTCTTTAATAATGCTGCTATCTGCTTTTCAATCACTTGACTGGTTGCCACTTTCCACATAAGAAATCTACAATGAATCTGATTAAGATAGAACACTGCTCAAATCATACCCAAGTTAATGGTATTGTTTTTGGTAAGGGCATAGGAAATAGTAGCAGCAGTGGATTGTTTCGCTCCTTGAACAAGTGTGACCATTCAATAAGGTTGAGGCTGATGTACCTGAGCTCCACATTCCTCCACCATCCCCATATCACTCGATTCCGTTAGTATTTATAAATTTACCAATATCTCACTTGAATTTAGTCCAAAGGCAGTAGGCTAGGAAAGAATAGAAAGGATTTACTGATGGAAAAGACCTTGCTGATAGGGCGGCATGGTGGCACAGTGGTTGGCATTGCTGCCTCACAGCGCCAGAGACCAGGTTCCATTCCGGCCTTGGGTCTGTGTGGAGTTTGCACGTTCTCCCTATGTCTGTATGGGTTTCCTTCAGGTGCTCCTGTTTCCTCCCATACTCCAAGATGTGCAGGTTAGATGGATTGGCCATGCTAAATTGCCCCTTAGTGTCAAAAGATGTTTAGGTTAGAGGAAGTTAGTGGGGTAAATACGTGGGGTTACGGGAATAGGGCCTGGGGTGGGATGCTCTGTCGGACAGTCGGTGCAGTCTCGATGGGCCAAATGGCCTCCTTCTGCACTGCAAGGATTCTATGATTTGATGAATGATTGCAGTGGTGCTCATCTGCATCATTGAGTTTATCACGCAGAATCGTAATCTCAAATTTGTAGATCTTAGTGCTGTCATCAACAACTTTCATATCGCAAAAATGATTTCTGTACATAAAGTTTATTTATCAGTATCACAAGTAGGCTTACATTCACACTGCAATGAAGTTACTACAAAAATCCCCCAGTCGCCATACTTCAGCGCCTGTTCGGGTACACGGATGGAGAATTTAGCATGGCCAACGCACCTAACCAGCACATCTTTTGGACTATGGAGGAAACTGGAGCACCAAAAGGAAACTCACACAGATATGGGGAGAACATGTAGACTCCACACAGACAGTGACCTAAGCCTGGAATCGAACCCGGGCCCCTGGCTCTTGCTGTGCCACCCTGTCGTCCAGAGAAAACAGAGACGATGAACTCTAAGGAATGACACAATTTACATTTTATAAAACGAAATACTGCGGACGCTGGAATCTGAAACAAAAACAGAAAATGCTGGAAAATCTCAGCAGGTCTGACAGCATCTGTGGAGAGAGAATAGTGCCAATGTTTTGAGTCTGGATGACTCATGCGAGTTGAGTGGCAGTGGAGGTGGCTCAATATTGGCCGCCGGTGGGACCTTCCTGTCCTTCCAAGGGCTGCAACAATTTGCATGGAACACCTATCCTGTAAACAGTGGAGGGGGTGGCGGTGGGGGGGGGGGGGGGGGGGGGGGGGTGGCGTTGCTAGGGTGTTGGGGTGTCACCTTCAGTAAGGCCAGAAGATCCCGCTAGGCGGGAAGGACCGGAAAATCCCACGCTAAGTGTTCAGTTGCTTGGTATTTGATTATGTATGCCTGGTGACCATTGGGCTATGCGCTATTAGTCAAGCCTGGGTGTGGTTTTATAGAAAAACTGAAACTAAACTGGAAGCAAGAAGCTGTAAACATGAGAGTAGACGTTCCAGAAGCATCGATTCAATCCCCTGTTCAGACATAGAGGTCGCGATTCTCCGGCCTCCCAGACTCGTGCTTCCCACCGGTGGGAGATGGCGTGTTGTTTGCTAGTGGTGGGATTCTCTGGTCCCGCTGCTGTCAATGGGAATTCCCATTGATGTTACCCTACGCCGGTGGGAAGCCCATGGACGGGGGTACACTGCCAGCGGGACCGGAGAATCCCGTTGTCGTTAATGGCCAGAGAATTCCAGCCAGAATTCTGTGTATCATCTCTGCATATCTCCAAGGTATGAAACACAACATTGAAGCAAGCTCTTATTCTCACATTGCAGATTGTAGGAAAGACAGGATTTAAATACTCAAACTGGCACAATGCATTCTGAACTCATGCTCCTTAGATTATTAATCCAAGTCTCTGGATTACTCGGCCTTTAACAATAATTTTATTAGTTGATTCCATATTAATGTCTCCAATTGAAAGCACAGTGACTGTATCCAGTTTTTAATAAAGGCAGAAGGACCCCCCAGAGATCTGCCTCAGCTGCCAATTAACAGATGCCGCCGGCTTCTTCACATGGAAATACTTCAGGGCTAAAATAATAAAACATTTTAAAAGAGTCATATTTTTCCAAAGTCGGGTCCTATCTTTCAGTGATGATATTTTATTCTGTAATTATTCAGTTATGATGAAGACACTCTCATTTAATTAGGACAAAAACATCCTTGTTGTATGCTTGTGCTAGGCTCGGTGGCACAGTGGTTAGCACTGCTACCTCACAGCACCAGGGATCTGGCTTTGATTCCCGGCTTGGGTCACTGTCCGTGTGGAGTTTGCACATTCTCCTCGTGTCTGCGTGGGTTTCCTTCGGGTGCTCTGGTTTCCTCCCATAGTCCGAAAGATGTGTTGGTTAGGGTGCATTGGCCATGCTAAATTCTCCCTCAGTGTACCCGAACAGACGCCAGAGTGTGGCGACTCAGTAAATTCGTCACAGTGTTAATGTAAACCTATCTGTGACTAATAATAAACTTTTTAAACAAACTGAACAGAAGTGCTGAAATGAGGGTGAAAGGAAATAGCAAACTTGAGTGATGTTGTATCAATCTCATTCATCCATCGTTAAAGCAAAAGGAGTTTTGGAAAAGAAAATGTATTTGGTAAGTAGAAACAAAAATAGTTAAAAACTCACTTTAGGAAGGATATGATTGCACTGGAGAGGGTGCAAAGGAGGTTTGGGGCATTTGGGATCAAAGGTTATGGGGAGAATGCAGGATTAGAGTATTGAGTTGGACGATCAGCCATGATCGTAATGAATGGTGGAGCAGGCTCGAAGGGCCAAATGGCCTCCTCCGGCTCCTATCTTCTATGTTTCTATGTTCACCAGGATGCTGCCTGGGATGGAGCATTTGAGCTATGAAGAGAGGCTGGATAGGCTCAGATTGATTTCTTTAGAGCAGAGAAGGCTGAGGGGGGACCTGATTGAGGAGTATACGATTATGAGGAGTATGGACAAGGTGGACAGGGAGCAGCTATTCCCCTTCGTTGAAGGATCAATAATGAGGGGTCATAATTTTAAGGTGAGGAGCAGGAGGTTTAGAGGGGATCTGAGGAAAATATTTTCACCCAGAGGGTGATGGGAGTTTGGAATGCACTGCCTGGGTGGGTAGTAGAGGCAGGAAACCTCACAACCTTTAAAAAGTATGTGGATGAGCACTTGAAATGTCATAACATTCAAGGCTATGGTGCAAGTGCTGGAAAGTGGGATTGGTGTAGATTTAGTCTAGTTTTGTCAGTGCAGACTCGATGGGCCGAAGGTGCATCTTGTGTAAAGTTTGACTCTATGACTCTATGGGTGGAACCTTCCAGCCGCACTCACCCCGAAATTGGAAAATCCTGCCTGAGGTCAACGGACTTTTCCATGGTCTGCCCCTCACCTGCTCCAATTCCCATGGTGGGGGAAATGGGAAAATTCACCCCTATGACTGAAGACAATCAGATCCCATCATCAGAACTGAAATCTTACTTGAAGTACTAACTTATCTTTATATTGAAGATATAGATTCCCTCACTGCACACCTACAACATTTCCGCTTCCAATTTCCAGCATTCATGGTTCTTTTGAATGCTGGTGGCTTATCATTCAAAATATGACAGATGAGACTTAATTCATCCTTTCTCCTGGATAGATGGGTGGCATGGTGGCACAGTGGTTAGCACTGCTGCTTCACAGCGCCAGGGATCTGGGCTCAATTCCCAGCTTGGGTCACTGTCTGTGCGGAGTTTGCACATTCTCCCCGTGTCTGTGTGGGTTTCCTCCCACAGTCTGAAAGACGTGCTGGTTAGGTGCATTGACCCGAACAGGCGCCGGACTGTGGCGGCTAGGGGAATTTCACAGTAACTTCATTGTAGTGTTAATGTAAGCCTCCCGTGTGGCTAATAAATAAACTATAACTTTATAGTTAGTGATTGTGATGTTTGCAGGATGCTTTGAGTGAGAAATTGGGCTCTAAGTGCCCATATTTTGGACACTACATGTACCAGTAGGGATCCAAAATGGTGCCCCTGGTGCGTGACCATATATCTGACGTGAAGCGCAATGAACCCTGTCTTGGATAAAGACATTACTCTTCATAAGGCGAAAGTTCACTGGAAGCAATCTGGGGCAGGCAGACCATGATATCAATCAGCATAAAATCATTTGACACAAATGGTATCTGGGAGCTCAATGCCGGGATTTTACGGCCGTTCCCACCAGCGGGATTCTCTGCCCCTGTTGCAGTGATCGGAGATTTGGCTGAGTGCCAAATTCTCCATCCCCATTTGCGGAGGCAGTGGGACGTGAATGGCTGGAAAACTCGGGCCCAATTTTCCAATGGACCCTTTCACATAACCTTGCAAAGATGAACAAGCATTTAGCAGCAGGAAGGACCAGCGCCATTTAAAGGGATACTAATTGCAGGTTAGTTGATGGTTGATTTTTTTAGACTTTTGCTACAATTCTACATGTTTTATGGTTCTTCATAGTTGAAAGTTACAAATATCTATGAGAAATGGTATGATAAATGCTGAAGGACTTGTTGCTGACTTTACTTCATCTGCACAAACCAGTAGCTTCCAGACATCGGTGACTTAGTTGGACTTTTTCCCAGGATTAAACATGACTGGGAGAATGAACAGAGGAGATGCAGAAGTAGGAGGGGGAGGGGTACAGGGAGCAATTTTGTTACCTTGAGTTCAGTGAAAACCAATGTTTGAGACACCTGGGCATTACTAGAGTCATAGAATCATAGAGATATACAGCACGGACACAGGCCCTTCAGCCCAACTAGTCCAGGCCGATGAGGTCTCCTAAACTGAACTAGTCCCATTTGCCTGCTTTTGGCCCATATCCCTCTAAACCTTTCCCATCCATGTACCGGTCCAAATGTCTTTTAAATGTGATAATTGAACCTGCATCTACCACCTCCTCTGGCAGCTCATCCCATATACATACCATCCTGTGTGTGAAAAAGTTGTCCCTCGGTCCCTTTTAAATCTTTCCCCTCGCACCTTAAACCTGTGCCTTCTCGTTTTGGACTCCCCTACCCTGGGGGAAAAGACCTGGCTATTCACATTATCCACGCCCCTCATGATTTTATAAACCTCTACAAGGTCACCCCCTCATTCTCCTACATCCCAGCCTTTCCAGCCTCTCCTTATAATTCAAACCTTCCAATCCCGGTAACATCTTTGTAAAACTTGTTTGCACCCTTTCAAGTTTAATAACATCCTTCCTACAGCAGGGTGACCAGAATTGTACTCAGTATTCCAAATGTGTCCTTACCGATGTCTTGCACAGTTGTAACATAACGTCCCAACTCCCGTACTCAGTGCTCTGACCGATGAAGGCAAGTGTGCCAAACACATTCTTCACCACCCTATCTACGTACGAAGGCGTCCTCATTGAAATCTGCTCACCGCTGCAGCCATAACTGCAACCTTGGCACAGCACTAGAACTGCCTTGCCGGTGTCTGGGAAGGTGACCATAGCTATGACCTTTAATGTGTCTGTCTCCTTTAAGGTTGAAGATATTAATAGCCTCGCACAGTTTGCTGTCTATGGTTGCATTAGGGAGGTCACTGAGGCTCTCTGTCAAAAGACAGATGCCTTCATTTCATCTCCGCTTGCCAGGGAGTAGCAGGTGGAGCTTGCAGCTGATATGTGACCACAGACAGTGAACTAAATAGTTCTATGTCCTGGTACCAGTCAGAAATGGGGCAGTCTGCTGTGCCAATGGCATTCCAACCACCACCGCAAACCAAAGGATGACTATTGGGTGACAAGGGCTATCCAGAGACAACATGGCTCATGACTCTACTCGTGACCCAGTTATATGTGTGCAGTGTTCATACATTGAGAACTATGATGCCTCAACAAACACGGTAGAGAATTGGTGTGCTGAGGGAACAACTCTGTTGGCAGAACCGCTCCAAAGGATCCCTGCAGCACTTGGCTGCGTGAGCCTCTAGATCTGCTGCATCATGGACAACTGCACCATCACGTAGGAACAGCCCTTTCCCCCCAGACATCAGGTATAGCTAGCGAGAAACTGAGAAACAGGAACATGAGCAAGAGAGGCTACGTCCGAGACAGCCTCCCTGTCTGCGCTCTATGTAGAGAAATAGTTTAAGTGCAAAACCAGTAATGCCAACCCTAATTTCCCCTTCGCAAACAATCCGACACATTATCACCCCAATTCACATTATCAATACACATTATCAATTCAATTACCCTACACTAATAGCCCCACACACATTATCACCCCTTATCATAGAATCACAGAATCCTTACAGTGCAGAAGAGGAAATTCGAGTCTGCACCCACTCTTTGATGGAGACCCAGGCCCTTCCCTCTGTCCCACCTGTAATCCCACACATTTACCATGGCTAATCCTCCTAACCTACACATTTTGGGACACTAAGGGAAAATTTAGCACGGCCAATCTACCTATGTCTTGAACAATTTTGCATCCAGAGGAAACCCATGCAGACACGGGGAGAATTTGCACTCTCCGCACAGACAGTGACCCAAGGCTGGAATTGAACCTGGGTCCCTGGCACTGTGAGGCAGCAGTGCTAACCACTGGGCCACCGTGCCACCCTCACTGAGCATCATAAAATAAAATCCACTAAAAAATGTACATTCCAAATTAAATTTATAAATTAAACCATACCATAGTGCATACAAAATAAACAAATCATAGAATCCCTAAAGTGCAGAAGGAGGCCATTTGGCCCATCAAGTCTATACTGACCACAATCACACCCAGTCCCTATCCCCATAACCCCAGGAGCTGGGACATCTTGTTGAAGTTGTACAAGACATTGGTAAGGCCACACTTGGAATAATGTGTGCAGTTCTGGTCACCCTCTTATAGAAAGAATATTATTAAACTGGAAGGAGTGCAGAAAAGATTTACTAGGATACTACCAGCACTTGATGGTTTGAGTTATAAGGAGAGGCTGGATAGACTTGGACTTTTTTCTCTGGAGCGTAGGAGGCTTAGCGGTGATTTTATAGAGGTCTATAAAATAATGAGGGGCATAGATCAGCTAGATAGTCAATATCTTTTCCCAAAGGTAGGGGAGTCTAAAACTAGAGGGCATAGGTTTAAGATGAGAAGGGAGAGATACAAAAGGGTCCAGGGGGGAGGGGCAACTTTTTCACACAGAGGATAGTGACTGTCTGGAACAAGCTGCCAGAGGTAGTAGTAGAGGCGGGTACAATTTTGTCTTTTAAAAAGCGTTTAGATAGTTACATGAGTAAGATGGGTATCGAGGGATATGGGCCAAACGTGGGCAATTGGGACTAGTTTAGTTGTTAAAAAAAGGGCGGCATGGACACATTGGGCCGAAGGGCCTGTTTCCATGCTGTAAACCTCTATGACTCTCTTATTTACCTTGCTAATCCCCTGACACTAAGGTCAATTTAGCATAGCCAATCCACCTAACCCGCGCATCTTTGGACTGTGGGAGGAAACCAGAGCACCCGGAGGAAACCCACGCAGACACAGGGAGAATGTGCAGACTCCATAAAGAAGTGACCCAAGGCCGGAATTGAACCTGGGGTTGTGTGGCAGCAGTGCTAACCACTGTGCCACCGTGCCGCCCCGTCTTCTTTGTCTATCATCTTTGTGCTTTTCCTTAATGTCTATGTGCCTTTATCTGTCCCAGTTCTTCCACACAGTCCTGCCTCAGTTCCAGCAAAAGCTGCTGAATTTCAGTGGAGGATGACCTGAGAAGCTTGGCTTTAGGTCGCCTCATCTCAATATGGCAAGTTGGCAAACACCAGCACTGGTGGAGTGCCAGGGTGGATCCGGAATATCATCTTCTGGCGACAGCCACCAGGGCGGCGCCTCGGCGATCCTTGTCATCCATTGGAGGACAGATTGTTGGTTTGCTGTGGCATCCTAACAGCCCCTTTGAACAACATATCTATAAAGGCGGCATAGTGGCACAGTGGTGAGCACTGCTGCCTCACAGTGCCAGGGATCCGGGTTCGATTCCCGGCTTGGGTCACTGTCTGTGTGGAGTTTGCACATTCTCCCCGCGTCTGTGTGGGTTTCCTCCGGGGGCTCCGGTTTCCTCCCACAGTCTGAAAGACGTGCTGGTTAGGTGCACTGGCCAGGCTAAATTCTCCCCCAGTGTACCCGAACAGGCGCCGGAGTGTGGCGACTAAGGGATTTTCACAGTAACTTAATTGCAGTGTTAATGTAAACCTACTTGTGACACTAATAGATAAACTTTAAACTGATGGCAACAGACTGAGGTGCATGACTTCAGTCAGAACTTCCAATGTAGCACCTAGACTTCTTGGGTGGCACGATGGCACAGTTGCCTCACAGTGCCAGGGACCCGGGTTCGATTCCAGCCTTGGGTCACTGTCTGTGTGGAGTCTGCATGTTCTCCCCGTGACTGTGTGGGTTTCCTCTGGGTGCTCCAGTTTCCTCCCACACTCCAAAAATGTGCGAGTTAGGTGGATTGGCCGTGCTAAATTGTCCATTAGTGTCAGGGGGATTAGCGAGGTAAACGTGTGGGGTTACAGGGATAGGGCCCGGGTGGGATTGTTGTCAGTGCAGACTCGATGGGCCGAATGGTCTCTTTCTGCACTGTAGGGATTCTATGATTCTTTTGGCTTCTGCTTGAGTTGCAGCGGAACTGGAGATATCAGCCTTCAGATGCTGCCTCACGGTCCACAAGTGTGTTGATGGCATTTACCACCAGTTCCATGTTGGAAAGGATAGACTCCAAACTCTGCAAATTGGTGCTAGATGTTTCCACGTTCTTTGACATCTTAAGCCATCGGCCTTGATATTTGACATCAGGACTGCTCAAGAGGGATGTGTATATCCGGGAAGGTTATGGATTTCAGAGTTAGGAAGGGGATGAAGCCATGGAACAATTTGGAAACAACAATGAGATTAAAATTGAGGCATTCCTGAACCAGGGGCCAATACATCAGCAAGCACAGGGCTCAGTGGTGAACAGAGCTTGGGAGTGTTTTTCTCTTCGCTCTTCCATGGGAAGTGGGCATCACTGGCAAGGCCACCATTTGTTGCCCAACACTGATTGCCCTTGAACTGAGTAGCTTGTTAAACCATTTCGGAGGGTGGTTAAATGTGGGTCTGGAGTCAAATGCAGACACTTTCGCTTCTCTGAAAGGACATTAGAGAACAAGTTGTGTTTTTACCATAATTGTCACTAGTGTGGCTAGTTTTATTTTCCAGATTTGTGAATTGAATTTGAATTCTACTGGCTGCAGTATTGGGATTTGAACCCATGCCCCAGGACATTACCCTGTGCCTCTGGATTACTAGGCGAGTGATGGGACTACTATAGAATCCTACAGTGCAGAAGGAAGCCATTCGGCCCATCGAGTCTGCACCGACCACAATTCCACCCAGGCCCTATCCCCATAACCCCATGCATTTATCCTAGCTAGTCCCTCTGACACCAAGAGTCAATTTACCATAGCCAATCCACCTAACCCACACATTTTCAGACTGCGGGAGGAAAGTGGCGCACCCGGAGGAAGCCCACGCAGACACGGGGAGAATGTGCAAACTCCGCACAGACAGTGACCCAAGTCGGGAATTGAACCCGGGACCCTGGCGCTGTGAGGCAGCAGTGCTAACCACTGTGCCACCATCTCTGTCCTAATGGGCAGTTCCTTGATTGAGGAAGATGCCACGCTGCCTGAGTGACATTGAGTAGAGTGAGTGTGCAGTGTAATCTTTGTGCCTGTTTTCAGAGCCTATCGAATGAAACCTCCTTTATTTTTACTCTCATTCCTGTCGTAAAACTAAGAAAAAAACAGGGGGACAAAAACCAATATATCAATTCCTTTTGGGATCTTGGAGAAGAAATGTGCCCCAACATAAGTCTCAATTCTAGGTGTTGACTTATAACCATGGCAGATCATTGATGTACAGCTGGCCAAACATCGCTCCTTGAGGCAACCCTCCCTTCCTAAGAATCAGTTCCAATCCAACCCCATCAATTTCAGCCGTCTGAAATTACAACAGGAACATTAAATATCAACAAAGCAGTTAAGGATATTGAGTTAAAGATTATAGTTAAGCCATTTATTCTCAAGCATACATAATTCAGCAATTTAAAGGATTTTTGTAAAGTCCAAGAATAACAAAAAGAAACCCAAGCGAGAAATACTTTGCATTGGATGAACTCATTTCAGCCACACTAAAAGCCGGAGTGAAATAATGGAAATAATCCATCATTCTCCAGCTGACCACTGAGCTGATGCCTATTCTGGGACCACCAGGAACACAGAAATATGAATTAAAGCTAACAAATACTAAACTTCATTGTATCACAAGAGCACTTCCGCAAGGTATTACAACAGTGTTTACATCTTCTATGATTAATAAAGCAGCCTCAAGTGGATAATTCATTTCTCCATGTGGGAAAGGCTTATATAAACCATTGTAAAAGCTTTTAAGAATGAATTAAACAGCGAGAGAAGTGGATGAATGGCAACTGCAGATACCTTAAAGACCGAATCATTCTGCTCTGTTAGTGTGATTCATTTTAATTTTTTTGGCTCCAATGAAAGATCACTCAATCCCACACATGTACAAAATCTGTGTGAGCAGAGTGATGAATTCTAAGTACCTTTCAAATGATAGGTTTATAATTATGCTTTTGCTGATTAAAGCATTTCAATATTTGTTTTTCACCTGCTCTAACTCCCCTCCTTTACATCAATAATTAATTAGCTCAGGTGCCTCTGTCCATGTTACTTTGAAACTGGCAGGGATTGGGTAAGTGAAAGTCGCGTGTCCTCTCACTCGCTCCGCTGTTCTCTTTTTAAAGAAAGTCTTCATCACTGCCCCTTGATCACAGTCCCATCAAAATCAGCAGAAGGTGCAATATTGAATCTAGTGTTTATCAACTAAATCTTTGTTCATAAGTTCATAAGACATAGGAGCAGAATTAGGCCATTCGGCCCATCGAGTCTATTCCGCCATTCGATCATGGCTGATATACTCTTCATCCCCATTTTCCTGCCTTCTCCCCATAACCCTTTAACCCATTACCAATTAAAAATCTGTCTAACTCCTCCTTAAGTTTACTCACTGTCCCAGCATCTGCCGCACTTTGGGGTAACAAATTCCACAGATTCACAACCCTTTGGGAGAAGTCGTTTCTCCTCAAGTCTGTTTTAAATTTGCTACCCCTTATCCGAAGACAATGACCTTTGTGGGATGGTTGATGGAGATTACGCAGCTAGTACTTGTTGGAATTTAATATGTAGTTTGACTGTGCGCAGCAATAATGTTACCAAAGGAAAATGAATGAAGCTTTCAGCATTTCCACAATGAGTCAGTTTATGACTCACATGTGAACAGGTGGGACCTGATATTACAGAATGGAGTTGGAAAGAGATAGAAGATGTTGCTTATTCCCAAAATGTTTCGCGAAGCTCAACACCATCTAGGACAAAGCGACCAGCTTGGTTAATTGGCACTCCACCCACCACCTTCAACATTCAATGGCACAGTGGCTAGAGTGACACGGTGGCACAGTGGTTAGCACTGCTGCCTCACAGTGCCAGGGACACGAGTTTAATTCCGGCCTTGGGTCACTGTCTGTGTGGAGTTTCCACATTCTCCCCATGCCTTTTTTTTATTCATTCGTGGGACATGGGCGTCGTTGGTTGGGTCAGCATTTGTTGCCCATTCCTAGTTGCCCTTGAGAAGGTGGTGGTGAGCTGCCTTCTTGAATCGCTGCAGTCCATGTGCTGTGGGTTGACCCACAATGCCGTTAGGGAGGGAATTCCAGGATTTTGACCCAACGACTGTGAAGGAACGGTGATTTATTTCCAAGTCAGGATGGAGAGTGGCTTGGAGGGGAACTTGCAAGTGGTGGTGTTCCCATGTATCTGTTGCCTGTGTCCTTCCAGATTGAAGTGGTCATGGTTTGGAAGGTGCTGTCTAAGGATCTTTGGTGAATTGCTGCAATGCATCTTGTAGATAGTACACACTGCTGCTACTGAGCGTCGGCAGTGGAGGGGGTGGATGTTTGTGGATGTGGTGCCAATTAAGTGGGCTGCTTTGTCCTGGATGGTGTCAAGCTTCTTGAGTGTTGTTGGAACTGCACCCATCCAGGCAATAGGCGAGTATTCCATCACACTCCTGACTTGTGCCTTGTCAATGGTGGACAGGCTTTGGGGATTCAGGAGATGAATTACTCACTGCAGTATTCCTAACCTCTGACCTACTCTTGTAGCCACTGTGTTTATGTGGTGAGTCCAGTTGAGTTTCTGATCAATGGTAACCCCAGGAATGTTGACAGTGGAGAATTCAGTGATGGTAACGTCATTGAATGTCAAGGAGCGGTGGTTAGAGTGTCTCTTATTGGTGATGGTCATTGCCTGGCATTTGTGTGGCGGCAAATGTCAGCCCAAGCCTGGATATTGTCCAGAACTTGTTGTATTTGAACATGGACTGCTTCAGTATCTGAGGAGTGGTGAATGGTGCTGAACATTGTGCAATCATCAGCGAACATCCCCACTTCTGACCTTATGATGGAGGGAAGGTCATTGATGAAGCAGCTGAAGATTGTTGGGCTTAGGGAATTTCTCGAGATGCTCCCACATGCCAAAGATGTGTGCATTAGATTGATTGGCCATGCTAAATTACCCCTTAATGTCAGGGAGATTAGCAGGGTAAATATGTGGGATTACAGGGATAGGGTCTGAGTGGGTTTCAGTGCAGGCTCAATGGGCCGAATTGGCTCATTTTGCACTGTAGGGATTCTATGATTTTATGCACTTACTCCATCACCGATGCACAGTGGCAGCAGTATGTAGCATCTACAAGATTCACTGCAGCAACTTGCCAAAGCTCCTTCGACATCATCTTCCAAACCCGTGATCTCTACCACCTAGGAGGACATGTGCATGTGGGCACCACTACATTCAAGTTCCCTTCCAAGCCACACAACATCCTCAGATACATGCTGCTGAGTTTTTCTGGGATCTTCTGTTCTTGCCCTGGTTGTGGTATCTTTTTGATATCCCTGTGGCTGTGAGGTTGCTCCAATAATAAACTGATGGCGCAGCAACCTAGTTCCCCTTGTGCCTTTGCCAAGGTTTTAGTCTGACGCTGTGAGGGAATGTGGTGGGAATCTGGTTGAACTATTTAGACATCGGTGAGAAGCAATACTCTTGCAAACATCAGCCTTGACCTCGACCTCTAGATTGTAGCAAATATTGGAGTTTACTGCACACAAAGAGGTTCAAGAATCCAGGAAGTTGAAAGACAATAAATTAAAAGCAGCACAGAATTATAAAAAGGGAGATCATGCCCAAGAAATGTATTTGAATTTTGAGGATATATTTGGATTAAAGCAATGTGGTTGATATGCATGTTGACTCATGTCTAAGTTTAGACCTACTCTTGACAAAAGATCTGTTATAATGTCATGACAGAGAGGGTCGGGATTTGAGAACCTTTATCTCACCCTCCCTACTGATCTCTGTGGACCAGATGGCGGTTCACTGGTGGGAGCTGGGATTGGGGGTGGCGGGGGAGATGGCCCTTAAGCTCAAGATCACTGAAATAAACAGATTTGTCTTTTGGACATTGTTCATACTGTCAAGCTTCTTACAGACAGGTCCCCTTGTCAGTTTTTAAAGGAAGGAATAAAGATTTATTGCACTTAATACCTGGTAAAATACACAACTTCCTGCACACACACACAGGCTACAAAGTGGGGTGATAGATTAAGCAGTTTTTAAAGTCCAACTAAGGTTCGTGATACATTGATCTTGTAGGTTGATGACTTGGCTGCGTTTGATTTCCCTGAGGATATGCTTCAAAATGTTGATGGATGATTTCTGCTCTGCCCAAGAACGCAAGGAACTACAAAAGCTCATGACTGTAGCCCAATCCATCACGCAAACCAGCCCCCCATCCATTGACTCTGTCGACACTTCCCGTTGCCTCAGAAAAGCAGCCAGCATGATTAAGGACCTCACGCACCCCGGGCATTCTCTCTTCCACCTTCTTCCTTTGGAAAAAGATACAAAAGTCTGAGGTCATGTACCAGCCAAATCAAGAACAGCTTCTTCCCTGCTGCTGTCAGACCTTTGAATGGACCTACCTTGCATTAATTTGATCTTTCTCTACACCCTAGCTATGACTGTAACACTACATTCTGCACTCTCTCGTTTCCTTCTCTATGAACGGTATGTTTTGTCCGTGCAGCGCGCAAGAAACAATACTTTTCACTGTATGTTAATACATGTGACAATAATAAATCAAATCAAATCAAATCAAATATCTTTATTTCTATTTTTCTTGAGGTAGCAGTTGCTGCTTGCAGAGGGTGTGGGGTCAAACAGCAAGCGGGGCTCAAATTTGCCTGATGGGTGTCGAGAGGGGGCGTGCCCAATTCAGGGTCTTGCTTCTGCGAGATCTCCTATGCTTGTGTAGTGTGACCTGGAAAAAAGCAGCTTCTTAAACACAAAAGAGGATTAGTTGGCCCTCTCACCGCTTGACCAGGTACCCAAACATGGTCATTGCTCGTTGATTCCAAGGTTTACATGACAAAATTATGACTGGATGAGTTTATTTCTCAGCCAGAACTCATTGTCTGAAGTGATTACATCTGAGGCTCGGTCACCACGCATTTGAATAGATGGCTGATTGTCTGGAGGTATAGTGACTGAATCCATTCACACTCCTTCAGGGAGATTGTCTCTGATAGAGTTTTCTAGCCAGGATGACTCCAGTTTCATGACTTTGGAATTTATGAGGTTGTCATGGAAATGTCCGATCATTTTAGAAGTTGTTGCTTTATGGAAAACTGTTTCTGTCTTTCTTGCTCCACTGGCCAGTTTTCCCTCCAGATCTTGTCCCTTTAACTGTAAAAAAAAAGAGTGGGAATGGGTGGGGTTTGCTTTGGCAAGGCGGGAACTTCTAGAGAGGGGATATATCCGAAGGTTCGGCCACTGGGTCGGTATGGGTAGAACTGAGAAATAAGGAGGAAATCACTTTGATAGGGTTATACAATGGGCCCCCAAATAATCAGCAGGAAATTGAGGAGCAAATATGTAAGGAGATTACAGATAGCTCCAAGAAAAATAGGGTGGTAATAGTCTGAGATTTGAACTTTACCAACATTGACTGGGACAGACAGAGGATTAGAGGGTTGGATGGAGAGAAATTTGTTGTGTGTATTCAGGAGGAATTTCTCATTCAGTATGTGGATGGTCCGACTAGAGAGGGGGCAAAACCTGACCTCCTCTTGGGAAATAAGGAAGGGCAGGTGACAGAAGCGTTAGTGAGGGATCACTTTGGGACCAGTGACCATGATTCTATTAGTTTTAAGATAACGATGGAGAATGATAGGTCTGGCCCAAAAGTTAAAATTCTAAATTGGGGCAAGGCCAATTTTGATGGTATCAGGCAGGAACTTGCAAAAGTTAATTGGGGGAGCCTGTGGGAAGGCAAAGGGACATCTGGTAAGTGGCAGGCTTTCAAAAATGTGTTAACCAGGGTTCAGGGTAAACACATTCCTCTCAGAGTGAAGGGCAAGGCTGGCAGAAGTAGGAAACCCTGGATGACTCGGGATATTGAGGCCCTGGTCAAGAAGAAGAAAGAGGCATGTGACATGCATAGGCAGCTGGGTTCAAGTGAATCCTTTGAAGAGTATAGAGGGTGTAGGAGTAGAGTTAAGAGAGAAATCAGGAGGTGATGTTCACGAGGGGTCATAGGTTCAAGGTGAAGGGGGGAGGTTTAACACAGATATCAGACGGACATATTTTACACAGAGGGTGGTGGGGGCCTGCAATGCGCTGCCAGGCAAGGTGGTGGAGGCGGACACACTGGGAACGTTTAAGACTTATCTAGATAGCCATATGAATGGAGTGGGAATGGAGGGATACAAAAGAATGGTCTAGTTTGGACCAGGGAGCGGCACGGGCTTGGAGGGCCGAAGGGCCTGTTCCTGTGCTGTATTGTTCTTTGTTCTTTGTTCAAAAAGGGGACACAAGACTGTTTTGGCAGATAAGGTAAAGGAGAACCCAAAGATCTTCTACAAATACATGAAGGACAAAAGAGTAACAAAGGAGAGGGTAGGGCCTCTTAAGGATCAACAAGTTCATCTGTGTGCGGATCCACAAGAGATGGGATCCTAAATGAATATTTCTCATCAGTATTTACTATTGAGAAAAGCATGGATGTTAGGGAACTTGGGGAAATAAATAGTGATGTCTTGAGGAGTGTACATATTACACTCCTCAAGAGAAGGAGGTGCTGGAAGTCTTAAAGCGCATCAAGGTAGATAAATCCCCGGGACCTGATGAAGTATATCCCAGGATGTTGTGCGAGGCTAGGGAGGAAATTGCGGGTCCCCTAGCCGAGATATTTAAATCGTCGATAGTCACGGGTGAGGTGCCTGAAGATTGGAGAGTGGCAAATGTTGTGCCTTTGTTTAAAAAGGGCTGCAGGGAAAAGCCTGGGAACTACAGGCCAGTGAGCCTCACATCTGTGGTGGGTAAATTGTTGGAAGGTATTTTGAGAGACAGGATCTACAGGCATTTAGAGATGCAAGGACTGATTAGCGACAGTCAGCATGGCTTTGTGAGTGGAAAATCATGTCTCACAAATTTGATTGAGTTTTTTGAAGGGGTAACCAAGAAGGTTGATGAGGGCAATGCGGTTGATGTTGTCTACATGGACTTTAGCAAGGCCTTTGACAAGGTACTGTATTGTAGGTTGTTGCATCAGGTTAAATCACATGGGATCCAGGGTGAGGTATCTAAATGGATACAAAATTGGCTTCTTGATAGACATGATGTGGAGATGCCGGCGTTGGACTGGGGTAAACACAGTAACAGTTTTAACAACACCAGGTTAAAGTCCAACAGGTTTATTTGGTAGCAAATACCATTAGCTTTCGGAGCACTGCTCCTTCGTCAGATGGAGTGGAAATCTGCTCTCAAACAGGGCACAGAGACACAAAATCAAAATCACAAAATCAAGCTGTCCTGTCTGGAGACAATACACATCTCTTTAACCTGTGCTTAATGCTCCCTCCACTCACATTGTCTGTATCTTTAAGAACTGATTGGCTGTAGAGATTTGCATTCTAATCAGTATTCTGTAACTTGATTTTGTGTCTCTGTGCCCTGTTTGAGAGCAGATTTCCACTCCATCTGACGAAGGAGCAGCGCTCCGAAAGCGAATGGTATTTGCTACCAAATAAACCTGTTGGACTTTAACCTGGTGTTGTTAAAACTGTTACTGTTCTTGATAGAAGCCAGAGGGTGGTTGTAGAGGGTTGTTTTCCAAACTGGAGGCCTGTGACCAGCGGTGTGCCTCAGGGATCAGTGCTGGGTCCACTGTTATTTGTCATTTATATTAATGGTTTGGATGAGAATATAGGGGGCATGGTGAGTAAGTTTGCAGATGACACCAAGATTGGTGGCATAGTGGACAGTGAAGAAAGTTATCTCCAATTGCAATGGGATCTTGTTCAATTGGGCCAGTGGGCTGACGAATGGCAGATGGAGTTTAATTTAGACAAATGCGAGGTGATGCATTTTGGTAGATTGAACCAGGGCAGGACTTACTCAGTTAATGGTAGGGCATTGGGGAGAGTTACAGAACAAAGAGATCTCGGGGTACACATTCATAGGTCCTTGAAAGTGGAGTCACAGGTGGACAGAGTGGTGAAGAAGGTATTCAGCATGCTTGGTTTCATCAGTCAGAACATTGAATACAGGAGTTGTTGAAGTTGTACAAGACATTGGTAAGGCCACACTTGGAATACTGTGTGCAGTTCTGGTCACCCTATTAGAGGAAGGATATTATTGAACTCGAAAGAGTGCAGAAAAGATTTACTAGGATGCTACCGGGACTTGATGGTTTGAGTTATAAGGAGAGGCTGGATAGACTGGGACTTTTTTCTCTGGAGCATAGGAGGCTGAGGGGTGATCTTATAGAGGTCTATAAAATAATGAGGGGCATAGATGAGGTAGATAATCAATATCTTTTCCCAAAGGAAAGGGCATCTAAAACTAGAGGGCATAGGTTTAAGGTGAGAGGGGAGAAATACAAAAGTGTCCAGAGGGGCAATTTTTTCACACAGAGGGTGGTGAGTGTCTGGAACGAGCTGCCAGAGGTGGTAGAAGAGGTGGGTACAATTTTGTCTTTTAAAAAGCATTTAGATTGTTACATGGATAAGATGAGTATAAAGGGATATGGGCCAAATATGGGCAATTGGGGTTAGTTTAGGAGTTTAAAAAAAAATGGAGGCATGGACAAGTTGGCTGAAGGGCCTGTTTCCATGCTGTAAACCTCTATGACTTTATGAGTCTATGAATCTAGAGCAGGGAAGAGGTTCCGATCGGAGCACCATTTTTAAAGGCCCCTCAATAACTGAAAAGGAAATGCCCCCCTACCTCCACCAAGGGAGTATTTCTGACCTCCCCTCCCGAACCTCAACCAGCCCTGGCATTCCACCCCCTGCCCCCCGCCCCCAAATCATTGCCAGCATCAGCCCCCTTCCCTCCCAATCATCCCGGGCATTGCCCCCCCCCCCCCCCCCCCCCCGCCCGCCTCCCTATCATTGCCAGTAGCCCCATCGCTCGAATTGTCTGCTCCGCCCCACTCCCAAAAATAGATGAATCCCCACACACAAGCTCCACCTAGGGCCTGGCCCTGGCACTGCCCCTTGGCACAGGTTGGCATGGCCAGGAGCCTGACAGTGCCAACCTCTGAGAGGGCCAGTGCCAGAGGCATTGCCAGGGCACTGCCTGCCGCGATCCTTGCCCCCATGGGCTATATGGACCTTTGCACCCCTGGGGGAATCCCCACGACAGGTTCACAGCTGGGTGAAGTGAAAATCTAGTGAGTCGGGAGGATCTGGTGATTTCATAGAATCCCTACAATGCAGAAGAAGGCCATTCATTCCATCGAGTCTGCACCAACTTTCTGACAGAGTATCTTACCTAGACTCACCACCACAACCCCCCCCCCCCGCCACTCTATCCCCATAACCCCATACATTTACCATCATTAATGCATCTCACCTGCACATCTTGTGACACCATGGGACAATTTGGCATGACCAATCCACCTCACCTGCACATCTTTGGACTGTGGGAGGGTCTCAAATAATCCGTTCCTTAATTTGTTCCTCAAGGTACTGCCTTAGAAAACCATCACTCGTACTTTCCAAGAAATTGTCCTCCATAAGTTTGTGCCAAGAAATTTTACCCAGTCTCTGTGTCGTTTGAAATCGCCACTGATTACTGTTTCACACACCTCCAATTTCATGATTTATTTGACTATCCTTCACTATCTTCATTATTTATACATTCACTTCTTCTCTGTGCACCTGTTCAATGCTTCACCAGACGATTGTGAATGCTACCTAACTCGTGTTTACTGTTGCAGGTTATTCTGTTCCCTTGCTATGATTAACATGTCTTCACGTCCTTTTTCTTTCTCTATTCACTCTTTCTCACTTCCACCAATCAGGATCTTGGGTTCCTGTCACACTACATGTAACCCTCACCACATTGCCTGGGTTTGCAAAATCCTACTAGCTGTCCTGGCTTGAGACAATTCACACCTCTTTAACCTGTGATTATCCCTCTCTCCACTCGCACTGTCTGTACCTGTAAAGATTTGATTACCTGTTAAGACTCGCATTCAAAGTATAGAATCATAGAATCCCTACAGTGCAGAAAGAGGCCATTCATAAGACCATCAGACATAGGAACATAATTAGGCCGCTCAGTCCATCGAGTCTGCTCCACCATTCAATCATGACTGTATTTTTTCTCATCCCCATTCTCCTGCCTTTTCCCCATAACCCCTGATCCCCTTATCAATCAAAAACCTATCTATCTCTGTCTTGAAGACACTCAATGACCTGGCCTCCACAGCCCATCGAGTCTGCACCAACCACAATTCCACCCAGACCCTATTCCCATAACCCCACATATTTACCCTCCTGACACTAGGGTCAATTTAGCATGGCCAATCAACCTAACATGCATATCTTTAGATTGTGGGAGGAAACGGGAGCACCTGGAGGAAACCCACGCAGACACGGGGAGAAAGTGCAAACTCCATACAGGCAGTGACTCAAGGCTGGAATTGAACCTGGGTCCCTGGCGCTGTGAGGCAGCAGTGCTAACCACTGTGCCACCATGCTGCCCCAACCATCCCAACCATTCTTCACATTCCAATCTGTAATTATCTTGCAATTGTGTCTTTGCCTATATATGCCGTGTTTGTGAACCTTCCTCCACTCACCTGGTGAAAGAGCAGCTCTCTGAAAGCTCGTGATTCCAAATAAACCTGTTGGACTTTAACCCGTGTTGTGAGACTTCTTACTGTGCCCACCCCAGTCCAATGCTGGCATCTCCACATCATGACCAACAAAATGGACCTTGACCATTCTCCTGAGAAACTCCATCAGGGAGGGGAAGCATTGACTCTTCACAAATAAATGGTCAACTTTGCCTATTCCTGTTCCAGAAAGTTCTTTGTGGGTGGCACAGTGGTTAGCACTGCTGCTTCACAGTGCCAGGGACCCGGGTTCGATTCTCGGCTTGGATTACTGTCTGTGTGAAGTTTGCACATTCTCCCCATGTCTGCGTGGGTTTCCTCCGGATGTTCCGGTTTCTTCCCACGGTCTGAAAGACGTGCTGGTTAGATGCATTGACCTGAAGAGGCACCGGATTGTGGCGACTAGGGGAATTTCACAGCAACTTCACTGCAGTGTTAATGTCAGCCTTACTTGTGACTAATAAATAAATTATTTTACTTTACTTCTTCATTCCTTTCTTCTGAAGATGTTGCTGGTCTGTACAGACTATTTGTGCCAAACACAAATTTTCTGATAGGGAGTCCAACTATTCAGCATGAATTTATGTAAGGGCACTTGTAAACGATGATAACTTGAAGTAAAATGTTAAGTTTTCTTTTCCTGATCTTCATTTACATTGAATGTCAAATAATGGCCATTTTGACAATGACACAATTCAACCTGTGGACATTTTGCAAACATTGATTCACTAATTACTTCTGAAAGAGTAAGTACGGTACTGATATACAAAAAGTGGGTCCCATTCTATCCATACAATGGCCTTGAAGTGGTATCTTTATACACCACCTGTGTTGTCATGTGTAAGGAAATAATCATCAGCTGTGATTGCTAGCTGTAGAAATGGGTTCTGGCTCCTGGAAAGTCTATAAATAAACCATGAGGAAAAGGAAAATTCTAACCTTGTGGATTCTGGAAACAGAACAAAAATGCTCCCATAGACCTTGGCTAATTCAGCTGTATGATCAGAAAGAATACTTCACTGTTTCCAGACAAAAACCTGGACATCCCCATTGCGTCCCAGTATGCTTTTGCAAGTCTTACAAAGCTTTGGACATGGCAGAATTCTCAGTCATGCCAGCAGTTTGTAACATCAGTTGGAGGATAGATCATTTTCATAGAATCATAGAATCCTACAGTGCAGAAGGAGGCCATTCAGCCCATCGAGTCTGCACCGACAACAATCCCATCCAGACCTTATTCCCGTAACCCCGATATTTACCCTGCTAATCCCCTGACACTAGGGTCAATTTAGCATGGCCAATCAACCTAACCCACACATCTTTGGATTGTGGGAGGAAACCGGAGCACCCGGAGGAAATCCACGCAGACACGGGGAGGAAGTGCAAACTCCACACAGACAATGACCTGAGGCCAGAATTGAACCCGGGTCCCTGGCGTTATGAGGCGGCAGTGCTAACCACTGTGCTACCGTGCTGCCCATGTTGTTAACGTTTTGAGACAGCCATTGTCTTTGTTTTTGAATGACCCATTCAAATTTATAATTCCCTTGGGCTGAATAGTGGCATATAACATTTGCACCACACAAGGGCCAGACAATAACTATCTCCAACATGAGAGAAACCAACTATTTCTGCTTGACATTCAATGGCATTACCATCGCCATATCCCCCACTATCAAAATCCTGGGGTTACCATTGACCAGAAACTGAACCAGACCAGCCTTATAAATACTGTGGCTACAAGAGCAGATTAGAGGTTCGGTATTCTGTGGAAAGTAACTCGTTTCCTGGCTCCCAAAGCCTTTCCACCATTTGCAAGGCACAAGTCAGGAGTATGATGGAAACTTGATTGGATGAGTGCAGCTCCAACAACACTCAAGAAACGTGACACCATCCAGGGCAAAACTTGGTTGGCACTACCTCCACCACCTTCCACATCCATTCCCTCCATCAATGGCAGCAGTGTGTGTACCAACTACTAGATGCGCTGCAGCAAGTTACCAAGATTCCTTTGACAGCACATTCCAAACCCACCACCTCCACCACCTCGAAGAACTAGGGCAGCAGGTGCAGGGAACATCACCAGATACAAGTTCCCCTCTAAGTCACACACCATCTTTACTCGGAACTATATCGCTGTTCCCTCACTGTCACTGGGTCAAAACCCTGAAACTCCTTCTGTAACAGCACTGAGGATGTATCTACACCACAAGGACTGCTCACCATCCACTTCTCAAGGGCCAGTAGGGGGAATGGGCAATAAATGCTGGCCTAGCCAGTGTGCTAACATCCCATGAAAAGAGTTCAAAAAATTGCTATATTGCAAAAATCATCAAAGGGTAACAGAATGGTGGTAGACTGGAGTTCTGCTGAATCTGGTTGTTCCTGCCAACCAGTTGGTTGATATCAATTTTCTTCTCACTTGTTTAACATTTATGTATTTAAAGTGTCAAATCAATGTTAATTGTAACAAATACGGTAATGGATTTGTGCAAAATCCTTTTGTTTGCTATTTTAACAGAGGTAGTAAGAAACTAATTCATTTTAAAGACATAAACACCTTTATTAAAATAGCAAGAAGGAATTTCATATCAATGTACCAATGTGTTTATAATGGCACAATCTCATCCATAGAAACATAGACGATAGGAGCAGGAGGAGGCCATTTGGCCCTTCGAGCCTATTCTGTCATTCATTATGATCATCGTCCAACTCAATAGCCTAATCCTGCTTTCTCTCCATAACCTGTGATCCCATTCGCCCCAAGTGTTATATCCAACCATCTCTTGAATACATTCAATGTTTTGGCATCAACTACTTCCTGTGGTAATGAATTCCACAGGCTCACCACTCTTTGGGTGAAGAAATGTCTCCTCATCTCCATCCGAAATAGTCTACTCTGAATCCTCAGACTGTGACCCCTGGTTCTGGACTCCCCCACCATCAAGAATATCCTCCCTACATCTATCCTGTCTAGTCCTGTTCGAATTTTATAAGTCTCTGTGAGATCCCCCCTCATGCGTCTGAACTCCAGCTAAAACAATCCTAGCCTAGTCAATCTCTCTTCATACATCAGTCCCGCCATCCCCGGAATCAGTCTGGTAAACCTTCGCTGCACTCCCTTCAGAGCAAGAACATCCTTCCTCAGAAATGGAGGCCTAAACTGCACGTAATACTCTAGGTGTGGCCTCAACAAGGCCCTGTATAATTGCAACAACAGATCCCTGCTCCTGCACTCGAAACGTCTCGCCATGAAGGCCAAATGCCATTTGCCCTCTTTACCGCCTGCTGCACCAGCAAGCTTACCTTCAGTGACTGGTGCACAAGGACACCTAGGTTCCTCTATGTCTTTCTCCATGTTAATCAATTGAAAAGTGCCACCCAGAGGAACAGGGCGTTGTAGCAGGTGAACCGCTGCCCTTTCTCCTCTGAGGATGGTATTTTCCATCCGTGTTCACCTCAAAACAGTAAAATCCCACCCGAGATCAATGGACCTTTGCAGGGTCCGCCCTCCTACCGCTACGATTCCCATTGCGGGTGGAACAGGAAAATTCCCTGAATGAGTGTTGGACTTAAAACCAGTCTACTCTGATGGGATGACAAGGTGTATGACTGCTGGCTGTATAGGCCCTTTGTGCTTGAGTCTCAAATCAGTTTCTTACAAACATGCACCAAATTGTTCCTCAACTGACCTATTTATCACTTGTCCACGGTGGCATAGCTGAAATTGGGAGCTCTGCTTGTTCAATATTCTACTCTCCATGTGTTGTAATGCACACCAATAAATAATTAACTGTAATTTATTATGGATTCCATCATCTATATAATTTACCTATTAGGTTATCTATATTCCATCAAGCAGTTAAGGTATCACACTTCAGGAGAATTATCCAATTAGATATGAAGCGATCTTTGTCCATTTTGTTCAGATTGATTATCGATTAGATGCAGCCATTTGGAAAATCTACCCTCAGAGTCACTCTCTGTGCAAATAACAGCAGTATTTGAAAAGTGAAGATTAATTTGTCATTCTCAATAAACTTTTCCAATCTGAAGAATGGCTTCTATCTCACTATGGATGAAAGCCAGGTAGCGGCCATTCCAGAGGAACTTCCAACAGGAAGTTCAGTTCGGCTTCTAATCTGCTGCTGGGAGCAGCTATTTACATTAGAGCATCACAGAGGAAGATATTATAGGCTGCTCAGCCCAACCAGGGGCAGGATTTTACAGCTACGCTTGACCCGAGATCGGAAAATCCCACCCGATGTCAACGGACCTTCCCATTGTCCGCCCCTCGTCTGCTCCGATTCCCATGGCGGGTGGGGCGGTAGACTTCTGCTGCATGTTGGTGCTTACCTACTGTACAAAAAATAACTCCAATCACATTTAACGAACTGATTGTTAAATCCCTTAATTACCTGATTGCATCGTTAATCGATGGAATGAATGGAGAAGCTTTTGATTGAGTGAAGATGTTAGAAAGAGGAGATGTGGCTGGAAGGGGCCCGATTCTGATTGGAGCTGGGAGGAGCAGAAATGTCCTTTCACTGTCCTAAGCTTTCACCGATCTTCCTGTCAACCCTTCCCTGTATCTTATAGAGTCATAGATTCGTAGAGGTTTACAGCATGAGAACAGGCCCTTCGGCCCAACTTGTCCATGCCACCCCTTTTTTAACCACTAAGCTAGTCCCAATTGCCCACATTTGGCCCATATCTCTCTATGTCCATCTTACCCATGTAACTGTCTAAATGCTTTTTAAAAGACAAAATTGTACACGCCTCTACTACTATCTCTGGCAGCTTGTTCCAGACACTCACCACCCTCTGTGTGAAAAATTTGTCCCTCTGGACCCTTTTGTATCTCTCCCCTCTCACCTTAAGCCTATGCCCTCTAGTTTTAGACTCCCCTACTTTTGAGAAAAGATATTGACTATCCAGCTGATCTGTGCCCCTCATTATTTTATAGACCTCTATAAGATCACCCCGAAGCCTCCTACGCTCCAGAGAAAAAAGTCCCAGTCTATCCAGCCTCTCTTTATAACTCAAACCATCTTATTGAATGTTGGAGGTTGTTACTGTGCGCCTTGTAATGATAACCCCTCATTCTTGACCCCCTTAACTACGGAAACAATCTATATGAATTCAACCCATTCCATCCTTTCATCATTTTAAAATCCTTTGATATATCATTATGGAACCTGCATTTACCAAATTATTTAAACGGTCTTTCTTCATATTTGTACTTACTGTTACCAGACACCATTCTAGTCAGGCCCACGGGAATCAGTAACTATCTTGTATCATACATTTGATTTGATTTGATTTGATTTATTAATGTCATGTGTATTAATCTAGAGTGAAAAGTATTGTTTCTAGTGTGCTATACAGACAAAACATACCGTTCATAGAGAAGGAAACGAGAGAGTGCAGAATGTAATGTTACAGTCATAGCTAGGGTGTAGAGAAAGATCAACTTAATGCAAGGTAAGCCCATTCAAAAGTCTGACAGCAGCAGGGAAGAAGCTGTTCTTGAGTCGGTTGGTACATGACCTCAGATTTTTGTATCTTCTTCCCGAAGGAAGAAGGTGGAAGAGAGAATGTCCGAGGTACATGGGGCCCTTAATTATGCTAGCTGCTTTGCTGAGGCAGTGGCAAGTGTAGACAGAGTCAATAGATGGGAGGCTGGTTTGCATGATGAATTGGGCAACATTCATGACCTTTTGTAGTTCCTTGTGGTGTTGGGCAGAGCAGGAGCCATACCAAGCTGTGATACAACCAGAAAGAATGCTTTCTATGGTGCATCTGTAAACGTTGGTGAGAGTCGTGGCTGGCATGCCAAATTTCCTTAGTCTTCTGAGAAAGTAGAAGCATGGGTGGGCTTCCTTAACTATAACTTTCTTAACTATGACTTTTTTAACATCTGAACGCATGAACATGCATATGAACATGAGAACTAGGAGCAGGAGGAGGCCACTCGGCCCCTCGAGCCTGCTCTGCCATTCAATAAGGTCATGACTGATCTGATTGTAACCTCAATCCCACATTCCTACTGACCCCCTATAACCTTTCACCCCCTTGTTAATCAAGTATTTATCTAGCTCTCCCTTAAAAAATATTCAAAGGCCCTGATTCCACTGCCTTTTGAGGAAGAAAGTTCCAGAGACTTGTGTGCTCAATGTTTTCCCTTCTCTTGAGAGCTGAGACTTTTAAGTGCTAAAAGACTATTCTGTCATGCAGGCATCTCAGCCAATGGTCAACTTGTCTTTGTGAGTGGGAATGCATACTTGCCTTCCAACCTGGTCTCTATAAAGATCACGAAATGGAACCCCATTGCCAACACTCCAGAATTGTCCCGGGATGTCTAGGAGTTGAAGATTAGTCCTCAGGACACTATTGCCAGCAAAATGGGAGAGAAATAATAAGGTTATTAAATTTGCGGTTGCTTCCTTTTCTTTGACCACTTTTGTTTATTAGTTTAAAAAATATTGAAGATGGGACAGAAGGCTGTCTGACTAAGAGCCAAGAATCATCCCCAATTGGAATACGAAAAGTCTGTTTGCTATTCAATGAATATTGGAAGGTGGCACCTGTACTTGTTGGTGGACCAAAAAAGGAAAATGTGGAGGTGGGGAAGTTGGAAAGGGTGGGTTATGTGACAAAATCTCCAGGGATACATCCAACAAGAGTTGGCAACCCTAGGGCGCAAAGCTCTTCTCAATTTGATGGTTCAGCTGAGATCAATCAATACCATGTGGACGGGGAACAGAACTTATTACATTGACATAGTTTAATATTCGACTAGGTGGAGGAAAGTCTTCAATCAATGGTCCACTTGGGAAAAGATTTGACACTTTCCGAAGGCAGTAAAGTTAATCTTGTCTGTAGAAATGTACTTACATTTTTAATTTCATAATGGTCACCTCACTTTGTCGCACAAATATACCCATCTCAGGTTTCTCAATAATTTTTAAAGTAAAGTTTATTTATTAGTCACAAGTAGGCTTACATTCACACTGCAATGAAGTTACTGTGAAAATCCCCTAGTTGCCACACTCCAGTGTCTGTTCGGGTACACTGAGGGAGAATTTAGCATGGCCAGTGCACCCAACCAGCACGTCTTTCGGACTGCGGGAGGAAACTGGAGCACCCGGAGGAAATACACAGAGACATGGGGAGAACATGCAAACTCCACACAGACAATGACTGAGCCAGGAATCGAACCTGGGGCCCTGGTGCTGTGAGGCAGCAGTGCTAACCACTGTGCCACCGTGCTGCCCAGATAGGGCAGGTGGGCGGGCCTGGTTTCCTAAATTGCGACAGTGCTACAAAATAACACAAGATAATTTTGCAGTTCAATATTCTTCCAACTTCATCAGAGAGCTGAGAGGTATGCACAATAATATTCTAATAAGACTGCACTGCTCACAACCTCTCTGGTAGATATGTTCATAATATGTCCATTCAAGGGAATTTGAGTTGCCATAGTCCCAGATGACCACAGACAGGAGGCCAGCTTGAGGAGGTGGGGCCTTCATGAATAACCTCAGCTGGTATGGGAATTGAACTCACACTGTTGGTGCCGCTCTGACCATGAACAAGCTCAGTGAGAAGTCTCACAACACCAGGTTAAAGTCCAACAGGTTTATTTGGTAGCAAAATCCACTAGCTTTCAGAGCGCTCGCTGCTCCTTCGTCAGGTGAGTGGGATTTCAGTTCACAAACAGGGCATATAAAGACACAAACGCAATTTACAAAATAATGGTTGGAATGCGAGAGTTTACAGGTAATCAAGTCTTAAAGTCTTTGTTGAATTTCAAACAATGCAGGTTGACTCTGATTGGCCAAGGGAACCAAAGCCTTGTGGAATGAACAGGGGAATGGCTATCCCTGAATCTGTTGTTTAGTTGAACATGGTGCAATGTACATGCTCCTTTTGTCTGAACAAGCTGTCCAGCCAATTGAACTAAACCAACCTTCCCCCAAGGGAAATAGAATACAGTGATACCTCTAAGTTACTGATACTTCAGGGACGGGCATCAGCCATCCTTTCTTTACAGGTGCCCTTCATTCGAAATGGCCATTCTACACGCTAACAGTCAATGTGGGGAAATTCAAGCCCCGATCCAAATGGGACATGAAGGATTGAGCTATGATCCATCATGTACAATCCACAAACTCAGATACAACACACACATCAAACATTTTAAATTGCAAACTCGGGACCTGCCCTCTTTTAAGATGTAAAATGGGTTCAGTGAATTGAAGGTAGCCTGTAACTCATAATTTGTGAGCATCAATGATTTCAGAGTGCTTTCGATGTATTTGGGATGGTCCGTATGTGTCCATTTCTGGCAGATGTCTGTTTCTGAGCGTTTGGTAATACAGGGTCTCACTGCAATACATAAGTAAGGACCGATCTTTGCATGAACTTGTCCCATGTATTAAATAGACATGAATGGAAAGAGAAAGAACAGTGGTTCCCTTTGGCTATATGCATGGCTGCCTACTAACCACACTATGCAAACTCTTCATGCTTTTGGTCTAACTCCGCACCACAGAGGTTATGAACTGATCTCATAGTACCAGCCTTAGAGCAACAGCAGACACCAATCTGCATCAGCAACATTATCAATTATCTAGAGAACTTTTCCTCTTATTTAGAGAATGATCACCATTTGACAAATAATTACCTATAGTCATTTGGTGGTACAGGATTTGAATATTGCAGAGAAAAGAGACATGCCTTCGAATCTTCTCGTCTTGCACTCATCAAGGGAAATTTGATTGGTGGAGGTGTTGCCATGCAGAATGCACCAGTGACTGGCAATTGACGGTTAACTGCCAAGCTTTGTTGAATTTCAAACCATGCAGGTTGACTCTGATTGGCCAAGGGAACCAATGCCTTGTGGAATGAACAGGGGAATGGCTATCCCTGAATCTGTTGTTTAGTTGAACATGGTGCAATGTACATGCCCCTTTTGTCTGCAAAGGACAGGGCCCTATGTGGATATGTGCAGCTTCTCACATGTGTAAATGAGTTACATTTACGCGCGACAATCAGCGTCTACTTGCCGACGAGTCATTACTCACTTCTCATGCAATATGAATTGTTGTTAACTTTAAAATTTGATATTGTGAGTTGTCCTGGTGAGTGCAAGACAGAAAGCTTTGGCAGCAAGTCTACTATTTCAGCAATAATAGAGAATTATTTCATTTTCATCCACAAGCTTAATCCAACATCTGTGTTTTATTACCAAAAGTAAACTATGGACCACAACTAAAATTATGGCATTTAGGGAGGAAACGTTCTTAAATGTCAGTGGTTTAAAGAAGACAGTCATTGATTCAGTAACATGTTGCAGTGCTGGGATAGTGTTAAACTTCTCAGGTACAGTGGAATTCTCAGTCCATGGATAGGAGCATTTTATACAATTCTAACCTTGTTTAGATCATGGCCAGGGTAATTTTAACATATCCATTTCACCCAGCTGCCTTCCAATGCATCCTCACCAAAGCAAACTACTGGAAATCTGAAATACAAACAGAAAACGCGAGAAACTCTCAGCAGGTCTAACAGCATCTATGGCGAGAGAAAGAGAATTACTGTTTCAAGTTAATAAACCTTAAAACAAAGGTCATTGACTGAAATGTTATCTGTTTCTTTCTAAGGAAATTTGGCATATCCGCTATGACTCTCACCAATTTTTACAGATGCACCATAGAAAACATCCTATCTGGATGTATCACAGCTTGGTATGGCTCCTGCTCTGACCAAGACCATAAGAAACTACAAAGGGTCGTGAACAAAGCCCAGTCCATCACTCAAACCAGCCTCCCATCCATTGACTCTGTCTACATTTCCCACTGCCTCGGAAAAGCAACCAGCATAATCATGGACCCCACGCACCCCAGACATTCTCTCTTCCACCTTCTTCTGTTGGGAAAAAGATACAAAAGTCTGTACCAACTGACTCAAGAACAGCTTCTTCCCTGCTGCCAGCAGACTTTTGAATAGACCTATTATATATTAAGCTGACCTTTCTCTTCACCCTATCTGTAACTGCAATACTATATTTTGCATCCTTTCCTTTACTTCCCCCCCATGTACTCTATGAATGGTATGTTTTTGTGTGCATAGCGAGCAAGAAACAATGGGGGCGATTCTCCCAAACAAATTCTAAGTGCCGAATTTGCGTAAAAGCTCAAGTAAATCCCACTGGTTGTTTTAGCAGGATTTTCAAAATGAATCTCCCACACTCTGAGCGCTCTGCAGAGTGCACGAGTGAGAACCACACTGAAAATCAAGGGTGGGGCCTATTCCCGCTGGCAGCATAGCGCTGAGCGGGCCACTGTGCATGCACCGATCTGGCAGCGATCTGTCGGCACAAGCACAGCTGCCCCACACTGCCGGCTTCCCGATCACTGGCCAGCTCGATTGCTACCCAGCCCCACAACATTGCCCCTCTGATTCCCCCCACCCCCCGATCGTCGGCCTCCTGGACCTCTCCGGACCAACACCGATCTACCCCCCCACCCCCTCCCCTGGCAGTCCCGACCACCTCAACCCTCCCCCACCCGATCACTCCTTTCTCTCCTTCTGTCACCAATCCCAATGCAGAGTGGCAGTGGGACCCCCCTCCTCCACCAATCACCCCCTATAAGGAACCACTCCTGGCTGGGAGAGTCGGGGGGGGAGATGCTAGCAGGCCTGGAGACCTCAGTCCCAGGTCTGCGAATGATATTTAAATACAGATTTAAATATGGAAATCAGCTCCGCGTCGATTCCTGGCGCGGGGATCTTACTCGAAAAAACGTAGCCCTGGAGACGCGCAGAGGTCGTGGCGTGCAGCGGGGAGCCCACTAATAAGTGCAGTAAGCTGTATAAATACAAGCTATTATCACAGAGTTATTCCTATTACTATTTCCTGAACCAGCTCTGACTCACAATGGCTTTTGAATGTAACTAAATCCGAACACGATAGGATTAATTCAGCAATCTTGCTCCCACAGCGGGAAGCAATGCTTGAAGCGAGGAGAATCGGGGAAACACCACTGTAACAAAACAGTCGGTATCTCTGCTCCAAGCTCCCTTCATGCTAACCTCACAGCAGAGATAAGAAGACTGACTTTAAACACACCAAGTGTAATAGATTTACAAAACCAGGCAGAGCAGCGCAGCGGTCTGGGAGAATTGCCCCCAATATTTTTCACTGCATCCCAATACATTTGGCAATAATAAATCAGATCAAATCAAATCAAATCAATTCCTGCTTGCTTGCAAGACACATCTAATGGGAATTTGAATGCTGTTTGTTACAATGGCTCTGTCTGGTTTTGTAAGTCTATTACACGTGGTGTGTTTAAATTCAATCTTCTTATCTCAGCTGTGAGGTTAGCATGAAGGGAGCTTGGAGCAGAGATACCGACTGTTTTGTTACGGTGGTGTTTCCCCGATTCTCCTCACTGCAAGCATTGCTTCCCACTGTGGGAGCAAGATTGCTGAATTAATCCTATCACGTTCAGCTTTGGTTACATTCAAAAGCCATTGTGAGTCAGAGCTGGTTCAGGAAATAGAACATAGAACATAGAACAGTACAGCACAGAACAGGCCCTTCGGCCCATGATGTTGTGCCGAGCTTTATTTGAAACCAAGATCAAGCTATCCCACTCCCTATCATCCTGGTGTGCTCCATGTGCCTATCCAATAACCGCTTAAATGTTCCTAAAGTGTCTAACTCCACTAACACTGCAGGCAGTCCATTCCACACCCCAACCACTCTCTGTATAAAGAACCTACCTCTGATATCCTTCCTATATCTCCCACCATGAACCCTATAGTTATGCCCCCTTGTAATAGCTCCATCCACCCGAGGAAATAGTCTTTGAATGTTCACTCTATCTATCCCCTTCATCATTTTATAAACCTCTATTAAGTCTCCCCTCAGCCTCCTCCGCTCCAGAGAGAACAGCCTTCGCTCCCTCAACCTTTCCTCATAAGACCTACCCTCCAAACCAGGCAGCATCCTGGTAAATCTCCTCTGCACTCTTTCCAGCGCTTCCACATCCTTCTTATAGTGAGGTGACCAGAACTGCACACAATATTCCAAATGTGGTCTCACCAAGGTCCTGTACAGTTGCAGCATAACCCCACGGCTCTTAAACTCCAACCCCCTGTTAATAAAAGCTCTATCCACTTGAGTGGCAACCTTCAGAGATCTGTGGATATGGACCCCAAGATCTCTCTGTTCCTCCACAGTCTTCAGAACCCTACCTTTGACCCTGTAATCCACATTTAAATTAGTCCTACCAAAATGAATCACCTCACATTTATCAGGGTTAAACTCCATTTGCCATTTTTCAGCCCAGCTTTGCATCGTATCTATGTCTCTTTGCAGCCTACAACAGCCCTCCACCTCATCCACTACTCCGCCAATCTTGGTGTCATCAGCAAATTTACTGATCCACCCTTCAGCCCCCTCCTCTAAGTCATTAATAAAAATCACAAAGAGCAGAGGACCAAGCACTGATCCCTGTGGCACTCCGCTAGCAACTTGCCTCCAATCCGAAAATTTTCCATCCACCACCACCCTCTGTCTTCGATCAGATAGCCAGTTACCTATCCAATCGGTCAAATAGTAATAGGAATAATTCTGTGATGATAACTTGTATTTATACAGCACTTATCATAAATCTTCTCAAAGTGCTTCGCAGGAACATTATCAAACAAAACACATGTTTGTTATTTCATTTGACAACAAATAATTTGGCACTGGGTCACATTCGGAGATGCTAGGTTTGGTGACCAATAGCTTACTCAAAGAGACAGGGAGTAGTCTTAAAGGAGGAGAGAGAGAGAGAGTTGCAGGGGGTTAAGGAAGGGAATGCCAGAGCACCAATGGCTCGCAGCAGGCCAGACTTGGAGAAGCACTGAGATTTTGGATGCTTGTACGTCTGAGAGATGCTTTAGCGATAGGGAGGGGTGAGGCCATGGAGGGATTTGAAAATAGGGGTGAGATTTTAAAATCAAATTATTGCTGGGCTGAGAGCCAATGTTGGGAGACTCAGGACTGTCCTTATAAAGAAAAGCTTGCAGAGTTTTTTTTCATATTCGCTCAAGGGATGTGGGCTGGACCAGCATTTATTGAAGGCATTTAAGAGTCAACCACATTGCTGTGGATCTGGAGTCACATGTAGGCCTAGACCAGATTAAGATTCTTTTCTATTAATTCGTGGGACCTGAGCGCCGCCGGCTGGCCAGCATTTATTGCCCATCCCTAGTTACTGAAGGGCAGTTAAGAGTCAACCACATTGCCATCTAGGTCAGACCAGGTAAGGATGGCAGATTTCCTTCCCTAAAGGACATTCGTGAACTAGATGGGTTTTTCTGATAATTGACCATGTTTTCATGGTCATCAGTAGACTCTTAATTCCAGATATTTTTTATTGAATTAAAATTTCACCATCTGTCATGATGGGATTTGAATCCGGGTCCCTAGAACATTAGCTGAATTGTTGAATTAATAGTCAAGCGGTAATACCGTTTGGCCATCGCCTCCCCAGGCTTTCCTTAAATTTCCTTCCCTAAAGCACATTAGTGAACCAGATGTGTTTTTACAGTAATCAACAATGGTTTCATGGTCATCATTAGACTGTTCATTCAAGATTTATCTTTAATTTCACCACTTACTTTATTGAATTTCACCATCTGCTGTGATGGGATTCGAACCCAGGTCAAAGAGTGGCTGGGCCTTTGGATTAGTAATCCAGTGACACCCCACTGCACCACTGCCTCCCCGGAATGAAAACTCATTCCTTAAAATGCTGGCAGGCATTCATAATATGGATTTGAACAGGGTGGCTTTGAATATGAATGGAGAATTCTAAGATGTGCACTTAAAATGAATGAGCCTCAAGAAAACTAGCATATAGGAAACAGAAAGTTTAACGATACTGGAGTGGATTTTCCACGTCCTCGCACATTGGGTGGTACCTAGTTCATACGAGAAAATTGCAGGCCGGTAGCTGAGAAACAGATCAGCTTTTGGTACATGAAAACCCAGAGAATACACCCAGTGAATAGACTGTTATCAAAAATAGATGTTGTGTCTTTTGAATCTAATAGAACGAAATAGAGAAAATGTGTTTGGAGGTGATAAGGTTAGAGAAATAGTGAGAAGGTGAAAGATTACATGCATTGATGGATCTTTTGATAAAGCCAGCATTATGAGAAACCAACGTTACAAGAGAATAGGGGTTATGTTAAATAATGGGTATGGATTGATACATTATTTGGTATTTTAGTTTATGGATCAAGGATATGTATTTAAAACTTTATTTGGCCGAATTAAGTAGTATCATACAATAAGGTAGATTGTAAATACAGGGGGTGGGATTTTCCGACCGTGCTCACCCCAAGGCCAGAAGTTCCCACCTGACATCAACAGATCTTTGTATGGTCTGCCAAATTTCCTGTCCCGCCCATCATGATTCCTGTGGCGGGGCAGGATGGGAAAATTCCACACACGGCATTCCTTGACTCTACGATGTTTGAGTTATGGCACTGACAGTGTTTATAAATGGACATCCCATTTTGACTGTACAACGTTGGTTTCTACTTTGCGATGCCATGCCAGAATGTTCCTACATGTGCTTTGGCGTTCGGGTGCTGCCCATCTGCATGAATAAACAGGTCAAAATGTCTTTATTAGCTTGTAAACAAGCATTTTATTCTGTTAATCTTTTTGCACAACTCTCATGCTTTCAATGTGCTGTATGCTTATGTTTTATTTAATATGTGCCTAGATATATGTTGAAAAGGTAATTGACAGTGATCTAATGGCTTCATTATATCCTCCACACTAACCGATGAACTTGCGCTAAGGTGTGGAGGCAGCAACAATTGCCTCAGCGACTTTACAGGGTGAGAGTTGAGAGCATTTTATAGCACTGGGCACCTCATGAGTGGTACATGAACCAATCCCCCATTTATACCATTGTTTCTATGGGAAAATTGGTTCCGACTTACCATGTTTTGACTTACAATGTGGTTTTCAGGAACTAATTGTGTCATAAATCCAAGGACTGTCTGTATTGTGTGAGATAAGTAGGTTTGATGGGTTCATGTTCAGTTTCTGATTACATGCTCCCTTACACCCAGGTTCTGGTTGTTTAGGCTACATGAAGTAAATGGAAGAATAAGTAAGCTGCAAGTTGGAAATGACACTGATAAAAGCTTTGTGCACATCGGATTTTATTTACTAAATCTTTAAATGTAGAAGTTAGTGAAGAAGTAAGAAAGAATTTGCATTTATATAGCACCTTTCATGCTGCAGCCTACTCCAAAGCTTTAAAACCAATTAAGTGTCTTTGAAGTAGTCACTGTAATATAGGAAATGCAGCAATCGGTTTATGCACAGCAAGTTGCAATAAACAGCTATGTGATAATAGGCTGATTTTTGATTTAGTGATGCGGGTGATAGACTTTGAGTTGGACACTGGGGAGAACAGCCCTGCCCTTCTCCAAAATGGTGCCAGGAATTCTTTCAAGTCCACCTGATAGGATAGACGGGGCTTAGGTTTTATGTCTCATCCGAATGATGGCACCTCTGACAGTGCAGCACTCCATCAGTAATACATTTTTATAATTCATTCTCAGGACATGAACATCACTGGCAAGGCCCAGTAATTATTTCCCATCCCTAATTGCCCTTTAGGAGGGGGTGGTGAGCCGGCTCCTTGACCCACTGGAGTCCCTGTGGTGAAGGTACACCCACAGTTCCAGGGTTGGGAGTGTCAGTTTAGTTTATCTGCTCTAGTCACTGGAATGAGACTTGAACTCACAAGAGTGCCACCACTGTGTCAAAAGGATTAACTGTGAATTATTTATGCTGTAGAAACAGAAAATGCTGGAAAAGTTCACCGGGTCAGACAACATGTGTGGGGAGAGAGCCACAGTTAATGTTTTGAGTCTGTATGACTCTTCTTCAGAGTTAAAGAGAGGGAGAAATGTGAAGGATTATAAACTGTATAAGAGGGGGTGGAGCAGAGTAAAAGGTCAGCGATCGATTGGAGTTAGAAGAGATTGTAGGGCATGAGGCAGAGGAAGTGTTAACGGACGTGTGAAGGACCATGGAAGGTACTGATACTTGCATGAAGGTAAAATAGTAGGTAAAGGATCAGTGCTCAGTGAAAGCAAAGTTAAGAACAAGTAACAGATGGCCCAGTGGGAGAGGGGGAGTGGGGGTGTGTTGGGACAAAAATGACTCGGGTTAAAAAAAGGGGCCAAGATAGAGGAGAATGGTCACAATCTAAAGTTGTTGAACTCAATGTTGAGTCCAGAAGTCTGTAACGTGCCTATTTGGAAGAAGTGTTGTTCTTCCAGTTTGTGTTCGGCATCACTGGAACATTACAGCAGACTGAGGACGGATATGTGTGCATGAGAACAAGATACTGAGTTGAAATGGCAAGCGACCGGAAGGTTGGGATCATGCTTGTGGACAGAGTGAAGGTGTTCTGCAAAGCAGTCACCTAGTCTGTGTTTAACTTTCCCCAACATAGAAAAGACTGCATTGGGAGCAGCAAATACAATAGACTAAATTATGAAAAGTGAAACGCTGCTTCATCTGAAAGGAGTGTTTGGCCCTTGGATAGTGAGGAGGAAGAGAAATGGGCAGTATTGCACCTTCTGTGATTGCATGGGAAGGTGCTGTGGGAAGGGGATGAGGAATAGGGTGTGATGGAGGAGCGGTCCAGGGTGCTACAGAGGGAGCAGTCCTTGTGGAATGCTGGCAGGGAGCTGAGGGGGAAATTGTGTTTAGTGGTGGCATCATGCTGGAGTTGGCACAAATGGCAGAGGATGCCCTTTTGAATCTGGAGTCTGGTGGGATGAAGAGTGAGGACAAGGGGGACCCTATCATGGTTCTGGGAGGGAGGGAAAGGGGTGAGAGCACAGGTGTGGGGGAGATGGTTTGGACCTGGTTGAGCGCCCTGTCAACATAGTGGTGGGAGAACCTCGGTTAAGGAAAACGTCAGACACGACAGAAGCACCACTTCGAAGGTAACATCATTGGAACAGATGTGACGGAGGCGGAGAAATTGGGAGAACGGGATGGAGTCCTTATAGGAAGTACTAATAGCTACCTTGACTACAGCTCCTTACACCCCGCTGTCTGTAAGGTGGCCCCTGCTCCCCACCTATGCGATTCCTCATTTGAGTACAGAGTGCTGAGGGCAGGGGGCCCCCACCTACGAGGCTGCAGGAAAACCCAACAGGAGCTTAATGCCAGCTTTTTCTGGATATGGATTTCTATGCCAGTTACTGGCTGAATACCAGTGACAGCAGGCGAAGGCCCATAAATGCTCTTCACGTGGTTACTTAAGCAATGTGAGGTTCCCGCCAATTTTCCAGCCTGTGACTGAGTCCTCCAACACAAATATAAACGTCCATCCTGTGGGATTTTATGGAAGTGTCGGGGTCTTGTCTGTTGGCTGGAGAGCTGGCGAGAGGCCTGCATTGCCTCACAGGCACTTAAGACACATTCCCCAGGATTTACGGTGGAAATCCCACCTTGGAGTGCTGCCATCCAATCAGAGGCTGGCAGCTCTTTCGTTAAGCAGCCCTATCCAGTTGGAGGCTGAGGGAAGCGAGGCAGCTCCACAGGCCAGGGAGGATCTGGGTCTGAGGAAAAGTCCGGGGAGGTGTAGGGTGAGGACGTGGAGACTTAGAAATGTAGAAAATACGAGCAGGATTCAGTCCTTCAAGCTTGCTCCACCATTCAATGTGGCCATGGCAGAACCTCAACACCAGAATACAATGCACCCCCATATCATAGAATTGTAGAATCCCTACAGCGCAGAAAGAGGCCAGTCAGCCCATCGAGACTACATCGACAACAATCCCACCCAGGCCTTATTCTCATAACCCCACGTATTTACTCTGCTAATCTCCCTGACACGAAGGGGCAATTGAGCGTGGCCAATCAACCTAACCCATATCCTTTGATGCCTTTATAGTCTAGAAATCTATCTATTTCCTTCTTAAATGTAACTGAGTCTCCCGCAGCCTTCTGTGGTGGAGAATTCCACAAGTTCACCACCCTCTGAGTGAAGAAGTTTCACCTCATCTCAGTCCTAAATGGCCTACCCCATATCAGATAGCCTCTGACCCTCTTGTTCCAGAACCACCCCCCCCCCTATCCCTGCCAAAGAAAGCATCATCCTTGCATCCAGTCTGCCCAGCCTTGTCAGAATGTTTTACCTTTCAATTGGATCCCTCTCATTTTTCTAAGTTCCAGTGAATACAGGCCCAGCCAACCAATTGAGATAGACGACAGTAACATTCTGGGAGGCGGGGACGTCAGGGCCGCTTTGATCCTGCGAACCTTCAGCGAGGAAGCCGAGGCATCGATGTTTCCTCATGTCGATGGCACTGTTTTCTTTGCAAACAATCTGTATTTGGTAACCCAACCCAAAACCCCAGCGGGACACAATGCCATTCAGTTACAAGCTTGTATCTGGCACCTATTCAAACTGTCCAGCCAACTCAGCCCATTAACACAGAATAAACAAAAACAGAAAATGTTGGAGAAACTCAGCAGATCTGACAATACCTGTGGAGAGAGAATCGAGCCAACGTTTCAAGTCAGGATAACCTTTCGTCAGAGCAAAGGAAATGTTTATGTTAATGACCAAACGACAGAACGTAATGATAATGAACACAAATAATGTCACCCATGGTGAGCTCTTGTTGTGTTCAATTTGCCTTCAACTTATGTCTGCGGATGGTCATCTACATGTTATCCTCGATTGTATGCAAAGTGCCAGCGTGAGATTTATTGATTATATTTCACCATCAGCAGTACCTTGTTCCTGTCCTCGCTCCTGCAGGGCTCTCTGATCAGATGACAATCTTTGTGTATTCTTCCGCCTGCATCACACCCAGATCCTCATGGCTACACCAGTTGCAGCGACTATGATGACTCCCCGCTCCCACTGCCTTCTCAATGTCTGGCTTGATGGCCTTCTGAGGATAGAGGAACTCTATCCAAGGAGTGCGAGCTAATTTTATGCAGTGCCAGCCTTGCACGAACTAAAGTTGAAGTCTATGTTTTAGTCACAAGTAAGGCTTACATTAACACTGCAATGAAGTTACTGTGAAATTCGCCTAGTCCGGCACCTGTTCAGGTCAATGCACCTAAACAGCACATCTTTCAGACTCTGGGAGGAAACCGGAGCACCCGGAGGAAACCCACGCAGACACAGGGAGAATGTGCAAACTCCACATAGGCAGCGACCCAAGCCGGGAATCGAACCCGGGTCCCTGGCGCTGTGAGGCAGCAATGCTAACCATTGTGCCACCGTGCCGCCTCTCAGAGTTTTGCTGACATGTGCAGCCACTAAGCAGTGTTGTTAGCACTGGGCTGCACGCTTCTGTCATTTAAATGGGCAGGCTGCATGAGGCTTGCATATTGCCTGCGATGTAGCTAATTGGTGTGGGATAATAGATCTCCATCCCCGCTTTCAGATCTTATCCAATGGTTTCCCACTTCATCTGCAGTCCTACTGAGTTTTAACATCAGGTCATGGGTAATTTCCAAAGCAATGAAAGGCTGAACTGTTTCTATTCTAATAGAGGAAAGCACAGCAGCTAATTTACACACAGCAGACTCCCACAAACAGTAATGAAATAAATTACCAGGTAATTTGCTTAAGTGCTGAAATTCCCCTGGCCCTGGATTCTTTAAACAATTGCAGGGAACTCTGGAAATCAAACAAAGGCAATGGACTCAGCAGGATGTCAAATGGGATGTTTGCTGCCATTTGTTTTCCTCTATAAAATTTTTATTTAAAATGTGCTTTCTCAAAAGACCACTGGCTGGATTATTTGACAAACACTGAGGGCGAGATTCTCCGGCCTCCCTGTCATGTGTTTTCTTGGCAGCAGGAGGCAGTGTGCCCTTCATTGGTGATGGGCTTGTCTGGTCCCATCATTGTCAATGTGATTTCCCATTGAAGCCACCCCACACCGCCGGGAAATCCATAGGCGGGGGTACACTACCGGCGAGACCAGGGAATCTCACCCTGACTTTTGGGTTCACACACAACAGTCAACCCTGCTCTAGTGAATCTATGGGGGGTTCCTGAGCTGCCCTGCCATAGCTTCTGAATATTGCTCTGCATTCTCCATTATAAAGCTCCTTCGGGACGCGAGATTGTGTAGCACACAGCAGACAATGGTCACTCTGAGGCTACAGATGTACTGTGGCAACACAACCGCCCAATAACTCAAACATCAAAAGGGTTTCTTCAATGTTCAACAACTTTCATTTCAAACCACTTTGCAAAGTTTCAGTGGAAAAAATGTGGGATCTGATGATCACAAACTTGGTCAAAGTGGGAAAATTTTGAGAAGAGTTTAAAAGAGGGGAAGGAGGTGAAGGGAACCCCAGAACATGGAGCCTATTGGCAGCTTAAGTCATGGCCGCTAATACTGGGGAAAAGGGAGGCGTAAGGGTGCACCAGAGGCGAAAAATAATTCCAGATAGAGATTTGTCAAAATTCATTTTGTGGGATGTGGGTGAGACTTGCTAGACCAGCATTTTTATTGCCCGTCCCTAGTTGCCCTTGAGAAGGTGATGATGAGCTGTCATCTTGAGGGGAGTACTGAGCTGTTGGACTGGATGGGATTGAGGTTCATAAGGAGGAGGTGTTAGCAATTCTGGAAAGGGTAAAAATAGATAAGTCCCCTGGGCCGGATGGGATTTATCCTAGGATTCTCTGGGAGGCTAGAGAGGAGATTGCACAGCCTTTGGCTTTGATCTTTGGGTCGTCATTGTCTACTGGAACAGTGCCAGAAGACTGGAGGATAGCAAATGTTGTCCCCTTGTTCAAGAAGGGAAGGAGGGACAACTCTGGTAATTATAGACCGGTGAGCCTTACTTCTGTTGTGGGCAAAGTTTTGGAAAGGATTATAAGAGATAGGATTTATAATCACCTAGAAAGGAATAATTTGATTAGGGATAGTCAGCATGGTTTTGTGAAGGGTAGGTCGTGCCTCACAAACCTTATTGAGTTCTTTGAGAAGGTGACCAAAGAGGTGGATGAGGGTAAAGCGGTCGATGTGGTGTATATGGATTTCAGCAAAGCATTTGATAAGGTTCCCCATGGTAAGCCTTTGCAGAAAATACGGACACATGGGATTGAGGTGATTTCGTGGTTTGGATCAGGAATTGGCTAGCTGTAAGAAAACAGAGGGTGGTGGTTGATGGGAAGTATTCATCCTGGAGTTCAGTTACTAGTGGTGTACTGCAAGGATCTGCTTTGGGGCCACTGCTGTTTGTCATTTTTATTAATGACCTGGATGAGCGCGTAGAAGGATGGATTAGTAAATTTGCGGATGACACTAAAGTCGGTGGAGTTGTAGACAGTGCGGAGGGAAGTGGCAGGTTACAGAGGGACATAGATAAGCTGCAGAGCTGGGCTGAGAGGTGGCAAATGGAGTTTAATGCGGAAAAGTGTGAGGTGATTCACTTTGGAAGGAGTAACAGGAATACAGAGTACTGGGCTAACGGTAAGATACTTGGTAGTGTGGATGAACAGTGGGATCTGGGTGTCCATGTGCATAGATCCCTGAAAGTTGGCACCCAGGTTGATAGGGTTGTTAAGAAGGCGTACGGTGTGTTAGCTTTTATTGGTAGAGGGATTGAGTTTCGGAGCCAGGAGGTCATGCTGCAACTGTACAAAACTCTGGTGCGGCTGCACTTGGAGTATTGTGTACAGTTCTGGTCGCCGCATTATAGGAAAGATGTGGAAGCGTTGGAAAGGATGCAGAGGAGATTTACCAGCATGTTGCCTGGTCTGGTGGGAAAATCGTATGGGGAAAGGCTGAGGGACTTGAGGTTGTTTTCGTTAGAGAGAAGAAGGTTAAGAGGTGACTTAATAGAGGCATACAAGATGATCAGAGGATTAGATAGGGTGGATAGTGAGAGCCTTTTTCCTCGGATGGTGATGGCTAACACGAGGGGACATAGCTTTAAATTGAGGGGTGAGAGATATAGGACAGATATTAGAGGTAGTTTCTTTACTCAGAGAGTAGTAAGGGGATGGAATGCCCTGCCTGCAGCAGTAGTGGACTCGTCAACATTAAGAGCATAAAGGGGCTTTAGATTGGTTTCACTCGTCGGCGCAACATCGAGGGCCGAAGGGCCTGTACAGCGCTGTAATGTTCTATCTTCTATGTTCTATGTGGTGTAGGTGCACCCCACAGTGCTGTTAGGGAGGGAGTTCCAAGATTTTGACCCAGTGACAGTGAAGGAACGGTGATATATTTCCAAGTCAGGATGGTGAGTGACTTGGAGAGGAACCCAGGTGTTCCCAGGTATCTGCTGCTCTTCTAGATGGTAGTGGTTGTGGGTTTGGAAGGTGCTGCCTAGGGAACCTTGGTGAATTCTTTTGATTTGGTTTGATTTATTATTGTCACATGTATTGGGGTACAGTGAGAAGTATTGTTTCTTGCACGCTATACAAACAAAGCATACCGTTCATAGAGAAGGAAAGGAGAGAATGCAGAATGTAGTGTTACATTCATAGCTAGGGTGTAAAGAAAGATCAACTTAATACGTGGTAGGTCCATTCAAAAGTCTGAAGGCAGCAGAGAAGAAGCTGTTCTTCAGTTGGTTGGTACGTGTCTTCAGACTTTTGTATCCTTTTTCCGACCGAATGTGGTGGAAGAGTGTATGTCCGGGGTGCATGGGATCCTCAATTATGCTGGCTACTTTTCCAAGGCAGCAGGAAGTGTAGACAGTGTCAATGGATGGGAGGCTGGTTTGAATGATAGACGTTCACGACCCTTTGTAGTTTCTTGCAGTCTTGGGCAGAGCAGGAGCCATACAAAGCTGTGATACAACCAGAAAGAATGCTTTCTATGGTGCATCTGTAAAAGTTGGTGAGAGTTGTAGCGGACAAATTTCCTTAGTCTTCTGAGAAAGTAGAAGCGTTGGTGGGTTTTCTTAACTATAGTGTCAGCATGGGGGGACCAGGACAGGTTGTTGGTGATCTGGACATCTAAAAACGTGAAGCTCTCGATCCTTTCTATTTCATCCCCGTTGATATAAACAGGGGCATGTTCTCCTCTACGCTTCCTGAAGTCGATGATTATCAACTACGGGGGTTCCTGCAGTGTATCTTAGTGGTACGCATGACTCCCAGACTGATCAGTGGTGGAGGGATTGAATGTTTGTGAGGGAGTAGCAATCAAGCAGGCTGCTTTGTTCTGGGTGCTGTCAAGCTTCCTGAGTTTTGTTGTGGCTCAGGAGATTGGAGATAGGCATTGCACACCAGGATGATCATTTTAAATTTGGGAGATTGGCGGGGGCAGGGGAAAACATAGGCAACAGAGCTTTGGATGAGATGAAGTTAACAGAGGGTGGATGGAATATAGGAAAATAGCCAGGAGAACATTGAGATAGTCAAGTGTAAAAATAACAAGGGCAGGGATGAGGTTAGCAGCTGCAGATGGGCTGATGTACAGATGGAGGCAGAGGCAAGTAGATAGTCTTTGTGATGAGGGCAAAATGGAAGCCCAGCTTGGCATCAAATAAAGCCAAAATGGATGTTGAGTGATATTTGTCACACTGACCTAATCCTCAATGATGCTGCAAAGCATTGATCCAATAGGGCTGGCATTAATATGGCTGTGGGGCTGGACTAATTATTCATATCACCATCAGCCAACCTTCCTTTTCAAACAAAGATAGAGCTTGCCTTAAAATTAACTTAAAATAACAGCAGGATCACTGATATTTAATTGAGTGATTCTGTGCTTGAATGTGTGTGTCAATGAGATCTTCTTTGAGAAAGGCCCTGAGAATTTTTGCAGGGCAATGTGACATGAATGACAAGAAAAAGTGTGCTCAGTAACTCTCTGTCCTTTTGGGATGAGGATACGGTGCAATGGAAATATGTCACCCTAACCTGCTTCTGTTGTTAATCCATTTGGCACTATATCAAATAAAACAGCAAGCTGGCTGGCACAGCTTCTGTTACTGGTGCTTGTCTGGAATCATTTCTGAAGAACAGGAACTCAGGACTGTGGAGATTTACAATGCATTGGACATATGTTACTGATGCCTGACTGTGACTTGCGTTTACAGGGAGGTGAATTTGCTCACAAGCTCGCTGTTTTACACCAGCCTTCTGAAGTGCTATTAATGCCATTTCCAGGGTTTTTCTTGGAACTGAGGTGGTGAAGTCCCAGGTTTCTGTCTTCCCATGGAAATTCTCCACAAGCCTCAACAGTTTTAGGACGGGCCACAGCAGACACTTGCTTCACTTGTGGCAAATGAAGAGCAGCTCAAATCCTAACTGTGGCCGCCCAAGTAAGGCCATCACCTATACACTGAACTTCTGCCCTGAAGATCCATTCCTGGTGGCCTCACGAGCATTCACAATGTGTCAGCTGAAGCAATCAAACGGATTGTTGACCACAAATGGAATTGTAGCTGCTTCTCTAGCCAGACGAATAAAAAAAAACTACAATTTTCATTCCTTTCTTGGTGCAGTCAAAGTACCTCTGTATGCCTTTTTGTAACATTTTATGACTAAAATAATAACATGAAGAACAAAAGAAAAAATTAACTAGAGTGCACGTCCAAAGATGTGTGAGTTAGATGGATTAGCCCTGAAGAACCAATCACTGTGCACACAGTTAGTTATAGTTTCGAAACCAAAAATTAATCATTCATCCCGACACATTGTTTTCTGCTAGTTATCAAGTCCTGACACCATTCGCTCTCATTTTGTGCAGTAACCTTTTACATGGCACCTTATTAAATGCTTTTTGGAGATCCAAATACATTACATCTACTGGTTCCCCTTTATCCATTCTATCCATTATGTTCTCAAAGAACTCTAATAAATCTATCAAATAACATTTCTCTTTCATAAAACCACATTGTCTCTGCCTGATTATATTATGATTTCCTAAATGTTTTGCTACTGCTTCCTTAATAATGAATTTCAATTTATTCCCAATGATAGATGTTGGGAAAACTGGCTTGTAGTTTCCAGCTTTCTGTCTCACTCCTTGAATAGGGGAGTTACGCTCACAGTTTTCCAATTCGCTGGCACCTTTTTGGAATTTAGGGTATTTTGGAAGACCACAGTTAATACTTCCATTATTTCTACTGCCACTCGTTTCACAGGAAATCTGACTGGGATATTGGCATTGTTATCTCTGGACAATAGGGGACCAGAAGGGGGATGACAGCTCAGAGACCATGTGAATTCTTGTCCCATAGGATGGGAGTGCATGCAGTTTAAAAAAGACTGCAGGCTTTAAACCCACAGTTTGTAGTCTGGACTGAGAGTGGAATGGGAGCATGGAATTGCTGCTGCTGTATCCCGTAAATAATTTGCTATGAATAGTTTTTCTGTTTGTAAATAAATAGTTATTGCCTTATTCATTTGCGATTGCCTGGAGTTCCTGTTACTACACTGGCAATGAGAAAAATCGGCATTCTGTTTTCGGAGGATACGTGAAGAAGGAGATTCCATTCTGATTCAAACTGACTTCAGCGCAGCACAATAGGAGTATCATGCTGTTTATTGGTAAATTTGAACCATTTGATGTAAACAAAGGAGATAGCGCACAATATATAGAGCGGATACGTTACTTATATGGAGCAAACAATATAGAGGAGGAGAAACAGAAAATGATTTTGCTAATCGCCTGCAGCACCCAGACATATAGTGTAGTAAGATTTACCGGGAGGCATCTGATTCAAAATCATTGACCGAGCTCGTAGAGTTGGTCAGGAACCATTTACATACCATACCCTCTATCATTCTTCAGAGGAATAAGTTTCATTTGATGGGGAGGCACCCTGGAGAACCCATTGCACATTTCATGGCCAGATTAAGGAAATTAGTGAAATATTGTGAGTTTGGAGCATCTCTGAATGATATGTTAAGAGATAGACTAGTATGCGGGATAAATAACGTGGCAATCCAAAAGAAGCTGCTAGTGGAGCCAGAGCTTGGAAAGGATGGAAAAAGGTGCTCGCAAATTGCAAAGCGTGCCTGGAGGTGTGTGGTCCACCAGTGTGAGAGAGAGGCTGCAAGCAGCAGCAGCAGCATTGGAGTTAAGGATACCTGTTCAAACAAAGGAAGGATGACCAAAGTAGAGAACTAGGGTAAAATTTGTCATTTTGACTAAACAAGAAATTTAACAAGTGTTTCAGATGTGGGGGGAAATCAGAACCCAGAGAAGTGCCGCTATCGAGATGCAGAATGTTTCAGGGGTGGTCGGGAGAGTCATTTAAAGCAAAGGTATAGAAGCAAGCAGAGGTTCCCCACTCCCCAAGGGTGCAGAAGCCAGAAACAGTCTACATTATGGGGAAGTGCCAGTCACTTGAGTGGAATGTGTCAACTTTAAGCAACATTTATGTGGGCAAAATGGCCCCAATAACTGTGGTACTTGCTACTAAATGGTCGTCTCTTGAAAACAAAAATGGACACCAGGACTTTGGCAACCATCGTAGGGCAACAAGCTTATCATTACCTGTAGGATGGAGTCCAACAATTGAGGTTGGAGAACATTGCAGCCAAGCTAACTACTCATACTGGAGAGATACTTAAAATCAAGTGGATTGCGATGACTCCAGTAGCCTACAGACAGCAGTCAGCTCAATTCCCATTTATGGTCCTACTGGGATAAGTTTCATGAGGAACTTTGGAAGTAGTCCTAGCTAGGTATCCGGAATCATTGTACAAAAGACTCGGGCAGGATCATATGAGGTAAGAACCCAGGATAAGACCCTGAGGAAGCATTTGGAACATTTGAGGAAATAAGAGCGGTTGGTGTCAACCCAGACCATGCCCATCAGTAATACTGATCAAAGTGTTGAGAGGAACGGACAGGCCACAGTGAAGCCAGAGCCTGTTGCCATAGGAGCTGAAGTGACAGCGGAGGATGTACCGGCACCAACAGAAGCAGATAGAGAGACTGGCCCAAGTGAGACAACCTCTGAGGGGAAACCCCAACCCGTGATACTTTGGCCTTCTCAACATAGAAGGAAGACCCCTGATGGACTGGGATATTCATATCTCGAGATAATATGGGGACTTAAAGGGGGAAGGATGTCATTGCAAATCTCGGAAACCATATGACATCCTCCAGCAGGATGGGAGCGTGCACAGTTTAAAGGAGAGCATACGCTTTAAATACCGCAGTTTATAGTCTGGACTGAGAGTGTAGTGGGTGTATGGATTGCTGTTGCTGTATCCTTCCAATCCTTTCTGGCTGTGATACAAAGCAGCCAGCATAATTAAGGACCCCACGCACCCCGGACATTCTCTCTTCCACCTTCTTCCGTTGGGAAAAAGTCTGAGGCCACGTTCCAACCAACTCAAGAACAGCTTCTTCCCTGCTGCCATCAGATGTTTGAATGGATCTACTTCGCATTAAGCTGATTTTTCTCTGGATCCTAGCTATGACTGTAACACTACATTCTGCACTCTCTCCTTTACTTCTCTATGAACAGTATGCGTTGTCTGTATAACGCGCAAAAAATATATATTTTTCTAATACATGTGACAATAATAAATCAAATCAAAATCAAATATATCCTGTAAATAATTTCCTGTAAATATTCTTTCTGTTTGTAAATAAATGGCTATTGCCTCTGGTTTATCCATTTTTATTTAATTTTTTGTCATCTTTTTCTGGTTTCTAATTTTTTCCCTATTTTCTCCTTATTCTTCGTGGCTTTATGCACCTTTTCTTTCTGAGTTAGCCACGGTAGGTTCATCCTCTGCATGGAGTTTTTCTTTCTCAATAGATGAGTGGGAAAGCAAATTGCGTGGAGGACACAGAGAGTCTGCAGAGAGATTTGGATAGGCTAAGTGAGTGGGCAAGGATCTGGCAGATGGAGTATAATGTTGGTAAGTGTGGGGTTATCCACTTTGGAAGGAATAATAGTAAAATCGACTATTATTTAAACGGTTAAAAAGTTACAACATGCTACTGTGCAGAGGGACCTGGGGGTCCTTGTGCATGAATCACAAAAACTCAGTTTGCAGGCGCAGTAGGTAATCAAGAAGGCGAATGGAATGTTGGCCTTTATCGCGAGAGGGATGGAGTATAAAAGCAGGGAGGTCATGCTGCAACTGTACAGGCTGCACCTAGAGTACTGTGTACAGTTTTGGTCCCCTTATTTAAGAAAGGATATATTAGCTTTGGAGGGGTTACAGAGAAGGTTCACCAGGTTGATTCCGGAGATGAGGGGGTTAGCTTATGAGGAGAGATTGAGTAGATTGAGCCTGTACTCATTGGAGTTTAGAAGGTTGAGGGGAGATCTTATAGAGACATATAAGATAATGAAGGGGCGAGACAGGGTAGAAGCAGCGAGGTTATTTCACTTACAATGGAAACAAGAACTAGGGGACATAGCCTCAAAATACGGGGGAGTCAATTTAGAACAGAGTTGAGGAGGAACTTCTTCTCCCAGAGGGTAGTGAATCTTTGGAATTCTCTGCCCAATGAAGCAGTAGAGGCCACCTTGTTAAATGTGTTTAAGTCACAGATAGATAGGTTTTTAACAATTAAGGGTTATGGGGAACGGGCGGGTAAGTGGAACTGAACCCATTATCAGATCAGCCATGATCTTATTGAATGGCGGAACAGGCTTGAGGGGCCAGATGGCCTACTCCTGCTCCTATTTCTTATGTTCTTATAGAATATATCTTTGTTGAGAATTATGAAATATCTCATAAAATGTTTGCCACTGTATATCTACTACCTTGCCTATTAATTCATTTCCAAGTTAACTTTGACTCTATCTTCAAACCCTTGTAATTGCCTTTACTTAAGTTTAAAACACAGTTTTCTTACCTTCAAAATGAATGTGAAATTCCATCATGTTATGCTCACTCTTCCCCATTTATTATGAGATTATTAATTAATATTTTCTCAATATACATTACCATATCTAAAAAAAGCATTTTCCCTGGTTTGTTTCACCAGATATAATCCTAAGAAACTATCCTGAATAGGCTCTATGAACTCACCTTCAAGACTCTGTTTGCCAATCTCATTTGTTCAGTCTCCCATGATCATTACAGTATCTTTCTTACAAGCCCCATTTTTTATAAAGAATATATTCTGTAGCTACTTTTAGGGACCCTATAGACTATTTCATGCACTGACCTTTTTCCCTTGCTATTTCTAATCTCTCCATATTTAAAAAAAAATATTTGTGGGACATTAGCGTCACTGGTAAGGCCAGTATTTATTGGCCATCCCTCATCACCTTTATACTGTGGTTCTGGAGTCACATTGATCCACTGGAGCAAGCTGAGAGGGGTGATTGAAAAGCAGCAGTGCTGGTAAGAGATTAATTGGATTAATTGAATTGTTTATTTATTTAATTAGTCAGCTAGTGTGTGTATTTTTTTGGCCTTTACTTTAACAGCAGTTTTTCAAGTTTAAAGTGAAAACTAGAAGTGGGCAGCAAAGGAGTCTGGGAAGGGTTTTTATTTTAACTTTAAAAGTCAGTTACCTGGGTGGTTCCCCCTCAGTAGTAGTTTTTTTTTCTCTCGGGCCCCTAGCCCTATAAATTGGTGCAGAGGAGATACCCGATCCTCTACACTGGTAGAGGATCCCACCCTTCCATCCTCCTCTAACCTAATTATAAGTGTGGGGAAGTTTTTTGTTTTCTTTTTTTCTTGCTGGTAATGGCTTCAGGGATGGCAGTTCAGGCAGTATGCTGCATCTCCTGTGGGATGTATGTGGTGAGGAAATCCAGTAGTGTTTCAGGAGATTTTAGTTGTAAGAAGTGCATTAGATTGCAGCTTCTGGAGGAGCGTGTAAAGGAGCTGGAGGGGGAGGTAGAGGAACTCCGCATAATTCGGGAGGCGGAGGTGGAAGTTGATAGGAGTTATAGAGAAATAGTAACTCCTAGAAATGAGGCTTGGGTCAATGCCAGGAGGAGGGGTAAGAAGCAATCGGGAAGACAATCCCCTGGGGCGGTTCCCCTCCATAATAGGTTTTCGGTGCTGGAGGCTACAGTTGAGGAGGAATCAACTGAGCATAGAGAGCAGATCTCTGGGGGTGAGCCGAGTGAGAAAGCTCAGGTGGTTAGGGGCTGTAAAAGACTGGGCCTTGTGATTGGGGACTCCACAATTAAGGGGACAGATAGGAGGGTCGGAACTAAAGGTAGGGACTCAGGGTTGGTGTGTTGCCTACCAGGGGCTGGGGTCCGGGATGTGTCTGACAGGGTATTCAGGACTCTTAGGGGGGAGGGAGATAAACCACAAGTTATTGTACATGTGGGGACACACGACATAGGGAGGATAGGGGAAGGGGATATTAGGCAGGGATTTATGGAGTTGGGGTGGAAACTAAAGGCCAAGACTGACAGAGTGGTTATCTCTGGACTCTTGCCTGTACCACGGGATAGTTTAGAGAGGAATAGAGAGAGGGAAGGTTTGAATTCATGGCTGAGGGGATGGTGCAGGAGGGAGGGGTTCAGGTACTTAAGCAATTGGGGCTCGTACTGGGGAAGGTGTGACCTCTATGAGAAGGATGGTCTACACCTTAATCAGAAGGGGACCAATATCCTGGGGGGTAAATTTGCTAAGGCCATGCAGGGAGGTTTAAACTGATTCGGGGGGGGGGAGGGATCCTGAGTAGTGGGGCTGAAAGTGAGGGATGCATGGATGGGGACTGCAATGCACGGCATTGCAGAGGTGGGGTGGAGCAGGGTTTGAAATGTGTATACTTCAATGCCAGGAGTATTCGCAATAAAGTGGGTGAACTTGCAGCGTGGATCAGTACCTGGGACTTCGATGTTGTGGCTATTTCAGAGACATGGATAGAGCAGGGGCAGGAATGGATGCTGCAGGTCCCGGGGTTCAAATGTTTTAGTCGAAGTAGGGAAGGAGGTAGAAGAGGGGGAGGAGTAGCATTATTGGTCAGAGATTGTATCACAGTGTCAGAGAGGAGGTTTGATGAGGACTTATCTGTTGAGGTAGTATGGGCGGAGATTAGAAATAGGAGAGGAGAGGTCACCCTGTTGGGAGTCTTTTATAGACCTCCTAAAAGTTCTAGAGAGGTTGAGGAAAGGATTGCGGAGTCAATCCTGCTTAGGAGTGAAAGTAATAGGGCAATTGTTATGGGGGATTTTAACTTGACTAATATTGACTGGAATTGTTATAGCTCTAGCTCGTTAGAGGGGTCAGTTTTTGTTCAAAGCGTGCAGGAAGGTTTTTTGACTCAGTATGTAGACAGGCCAACTAGAGGTGAGGCTATATTGGATCTGGTGCTGGGAAATGAGCCAGACCAGGTGCTAGACTTGGAAGTTGGTGTGCATTTTGGTGATAGTGACCACAATTCGGTTACGTTCACCTTAGTGATGGAAAGGGATAGGCATGAACCTCGGGCCAGTGGTTTTAGCTGGGGGAAGGGTAATTATGAGGCTATTAGGAGAGAATTAGGAAACATAGGTTGGACTAGGAGATTACAGGGACTGGGAACGTCCGACATGTGGAGTTTTTTCAAGGAGCAGCTACTGCGAGTCTGTGATAGGTATGTCCCTGTCAGGCAAGGAGGAATTGGTAGGGCTAGGGAACCGTGGTGCACCAAAAAAGTTTCTTTGTTGGTTAAAAAGAAAAAGGAGGCTTATGTTCGGATGAGACGTGAGCACTCGGGTAGTGCACTAGAAAGCTTTAGATTGGCTAAGAGGGAGTTGAAGAGCGAGCTTAGAAGGGCTAAAAGGGGACATGAGAAGACTTTGGCGGATAGGGTTAAAGAGAATCCTAAGGCGTTCTATAGGTATGTCAAGAACAGAAGGTTGGTTAGGGCAAGTTTAGGGCCAGTTATAGATGGCAGAGGGAAGTTATGTGTGGAACCGGAGGAGATTGGTGAAGCATTGAACCAATATTTCTCCTCGGTGTTCACGCAAGGGGACATGAATATAGCTGAGGAGGACACTGGGTTGCAAGGGAGTAGAATAGACAGTATTACAGTTGATAAGGAGGATGTGCAGGATATTCTGGAGGGTCTGAAAATAGATAAATCCCCTGGTCCGGATGGGATTTATCCAAGGATTCTCTGGGAGGCAAGAGAAGTGATTGCAGAGCCTCTGGCTCTGATCTTCAGGTCGTCGTTGGCCTCTGGTATAGTACCAGAAGATTGGAAGTTAGCGAATGTTGTCCCATTGTTTAAGAAGGGGAACAGAGACTTCCCCGGGAATTATAGACCGGTGAGTCTCACTTCTGTTGTCGGCAAGATGTTGGAAAAAATTATAAGGGATAGGATTTATAGTTATTTGGAGAGTAATGAACTGATAGGTGATAGTCAGCATGGTTTTGTGGCAGGTAGGTCGTGCCTTACTAACCTTATTGAGTTTTTTGAGAAAGTGACCAAGGAGGTGGATGGGGGCAAGGCAGTGGACGTGGTATATATGGATTTTAGTAAGGCGTTTGATAAGGTTCACCATGGTAGGCTTCTGCAGAAAATGCAGATGTATGGGATTGGGGGTGATCTAGGAAATTGGATCAGGAATTGGCTAGCGGATAGGAAACAGAGGGTGGTGGTTGATAGTAAATATTCATCATGGAGTGCGGTTACAAGTGGTGTACCTCAGGGATCTGTTTTGGGGCCACTGCTGTTTGTAATATTTATTAATGATCTGGATGAGGGTATAGTTGGGTGGATTAGCAAATTTGCTGATGACACCAAAGTCGGTGGTGTGGTAGACAGTGAGGAAGGGTGTCGCAGTTTGCAGGAAGACTTAGACAGGTTGCAAAGTTGGGCCGAGAGGTGGTGGATGGAGTTTAATGCGGAGAAGTGTGAGGTAATTCACTTTGGTAGGAATAACAGATGTGTTGAGTATAGGGCTAACGGGAGGACTTTGAATAGTGTGGAGGAGCAGAGGGATCTAGGTGTATGTGTGCATAGATCCCTGAAAGTTGGGAATCAAGTAGATAAGGTTGTTAAGAAGGCATATGGTGTCTTGGCGTTTATTGGTAGGGGGATTGAATTTAGGAGTCGTAGCGTTATGTTGCAACTGTACACAACTCTGGTGCGGCCGCACTTGGAGTACTGTGTGCAGTTCTGGTCCCCACATTACAGGAAGGATGTGGAGGCTTTGGAGAGGGTGCAGAGGAGGTTTACCAGGATGTTGCCTGGTATGGAGGGGAGATCCTATGAGGAGAGGCTGAGGGATTTGGGATTGTTTTCGCTGGAAAGGCGGCGGCTAAGAGGGGATCTTATTGAAACATATAAGATGATTAGAGGTTTAGATAGGGTGGATAGTGATAGCCTTTTTCCTCTGATGGAGAAATCCAGCACGAGGGGGCATGGCTTTAAATTGAGGGGGGGTAGTTATAGAACCGATGTCAGGGGTAGGTTCTTTACCCAGAGGGTGGTGAGGGATTGGAATGCCCTGCCAGCATCAGTAGTAAATGCGCCTAGTTTGGGGGCGTTTAAGAGATCCGTAGATAGGTTCATGGACGAAAAGAAATTGGTTTAGGTTGGAGGGTCACAGTTTTTTGTTTTAACTGGTCGGTGCAACATCGTGGGCCGAAGGGCCTGTTCTGCGCTGTAATGTTCTATGTTCTATGTTCTACATGTAGGCCAGACCAGGTAAGGATGGCAGCTTTCCTTCCCTAAAGGGCATTAGTGAAACAGATGGGTTTTTCCGACAATTGACAACGGTTTCATGGTCATCAGTAGATTCTTAATTCCAGATTTTTTTTATTGAATTCAAATTCCACCATCTGCCGTGGCGGGATTCGAACCTGGGTCCCTAGAATATTAGTTGAGTTTCTGGATTAATAGTCTAGCGATAATACCACTAGGCATTGATACAACTTACGAACTAGGAGCAGGAGTAGGCCAACTGGCCCCTGGAGCCTGCTGCGCCATTCAATAAGATCATGGCTGATCTTCTCGTGGACTCAGCTCCACTTACCCGCCCGCTCACCATAACCCTTAATTCCTTTAATGTTCAAAAATCTATCAATTCTTGCCTTAAAAACATTCAGTGAGGTAGCCTCAACTGCATCACTGGGCAGATTCACAACCCTTTGGCTGAAGAAGTTCCTCCTCAACTCAGTCCTATATCTGTTCCCCCTTATTATGAGGCTATACCCCCTAGTTCTAGTTTCACCTGCCAGTGGAAGCAACTTCCCTGCTTCTATCTTATTTATTCCCTTCATAATCCTATATGTTTCAATAAAATCTCTCCTCATTCTTCTAAATTCCAATGAGTATAGTCCCAGTCTACTTAGTCTCTCCTCATAATCCAACCCTCTCAACTCCAGAATTAACCTAGTGAATCTCCTCTGTACCACCTCCAGTGCCAATATATCCTTTCTCAAGTAAAGAGACCAAAACTGTCATCAGTGCTGTCATGAGGCCTCACCAGCACCTTTGTGACATCTTGATTGTTCAAACCAAGATCATTTCTCAGTACTGTATGATCCTGCCATTTATGTCGGAGTAAGAAGTTTAACAACACCAGGTTAAAGTCCAACAGGTTTATTTGGTAGCAAAAGCCACACAAGCATCTCCACATCATGACTACCAAACCTGTTGGACTTTAACCTGGTGTTGTTAAACTACTTACTGTGTTTACCCCAGTCCAACGCCGGTATCTCCACATCATTTATGTCGGAAGCAGCTTAAGGCAGATTTGAAATTGTGGTTTGCACTGGCACAGTGGCACAGTGGTTAGCACTGCTGCCTCACAGCACCAGGGACCCGGGTTCAATTCCAGCCTCGGTTCACTGTCTGTGTGGAGTTTGCACATTCTCCCTGTGTCTGCATGGGTTTCCTCCGGGTGCTCCGGTTTCTTCCTACAGTCCAAAGTTATGCGGGTTAGGTCGATTGGACATGCTAAATTGACCCTAGTGTTAGGGGATTAGCAGTGTAAATATGTGGGGGTTACGGTGAAAAGGGCCTTGGAGGGATTGTGGTTGGTGCAGACTCGATGGGCCGAATGGCCTCCTTCTGCACTGTAGGGATTCTATGATTCTGTGGTCTCAAACTGTTATTGTGCCCATGACTATTTCCTGTAGCTGCTCAGGAAGTCCTGACATCGTGATTTTTAGGTTTTCCATTGAAAATCCGTGTGGTCTTCGAAATAATTCATCATCGTTTTTCAATGTAGGGATTTGTTAGTGACAGTGGGATGTTAATGTAAGCAGGATTCTTCTTAGCAAATTTCTCAATGAGTATTGGCTACACTCTTGATTTTGGTGCAGGGTTTTGGCAGACAATGCTTCTTGCCACATTGTAAAAGTTGACAACAAGCGGAACTGAGGCTGAGATATGGCAACCATTAGTGGATTGAGCAGGATGTTAATTATAACCCCATGGGAGACCCCTGGGAGCATTTTCCTTAAAAAAAAATAGAGAGTCAAGGAAAAGAACAGTTCAGCTTTAAGACTGGGTTGAGAATGCGTCTGGAGAACACGTGACGAGTGGGCACTGATTCCAGTGGAGCTCTGCAGGGAAATTTACATCAATCAAGAGGTACATACTGTTGTTAAGCTACTAAAGTTAATGGGACTGGTCATATATCTGAATGCCAGCTTCACTCAGCTGGTAAAAGTCTTACCTCTGAGTGAAATGTTTTAGGCTCCACTTCATGATGAGAATATTAATCGATGTTAACATTACAATGTCGAGGTGGTGCCGCATTGCTGGAGGTCTTCGTCTTTTAAACCAAGGTCCCGGTTGCCTGTGTAGGTGAACATTAAAGATCAAAAGCACTAATCAAAAAGAACAAAGAGTTCTCTTGGTATCCTGGCCAGCATTCCTCCCTCAGGCAAAACACCGAAACCAGTTTAACTGGTCACTTATCCCATTTTAAGGGATGGTAGCATAGTGGTAATGTTACTGGGCTAGTAATCCAGATGCTCGAACCAATTAGAATCACTATAGCTCAGAAGGCGACCATACGGCCCATCGAGCCTTCATCGTCAACAATCCCACCCAGACCCTATCCCTGCAACCCCAGGTATTTACCTTGCTATTCCTCCTGACACTAAGGGGTGATTTAGCATGGCCAATCCACCTAACCCGCACATCTTTAGACTGTGGAAGGAAACCGGAGCACCTGGAGGAAACCCACACAGACACGGGGAGAATGTGCAAACTCCACACAGAAAACACCAGGTTAAAGTCCAACAGGTTTATCTGGAATCACGAGCTTTCGGAGCGCTGCTCCTTCATCAGGTTGGACTTTAACCTGATGTTGTGAGACTTCTTACTGTGCCTACCTCAATCCAACGCCGGCATCTCCACATCATGACCACACAGAGAGACAACCCAAGGTCGGAAGTGAACCCGGGTCCCCGGTGCTGTGAGGGAGCAGTGCTAACCACTGTGCCACCATGTCAGCTAGTGGGAACTTCAATGCAATTATTAATAAATCTAAAAAAAAAACCAGGCCCCGTAGTGATGACCATGAATTGTTGTGGAAACCTATCGCTGCACTAATATCCTTCAGGGGATGAAATTTTCTGTCCGTACCTGCTCTGGCCTACATGTGACTCCACAGCCACAGTGATGTGGTTAACTCTCACCTGTCCTGTGGAAGAGCCGAGCGAGCCACTCAGTTGCATCAAACCACCAGAGAAAAGTCAGTAAGGGTTAGATGGGGTTGACCACTGGCATCAACCTACAGCAGTAAGAGTTTTAACAACACCAGATCAACCTATAGCACACAGAATGCAGCGGTTCAAGAAGTTCAGCACCACCCATTCTCAAGGGCAATGAGAGATGGGCAATAAATGCTGACCTAACCAAAATGGAAACTATGCAGACGTTGCGACAACGGATGAATGAACAACGCTCGACAATCGCCAGGCAAGACTGTTCTCTTCCTGTTGGGGAGCACTTCAGCGGTCATGGGCATTTGGCCTCTGATATTCGGGTAAGCGTTCTCCAAGGCGGCCTTCACGACACACGACGGCGCAGAGTCTCTGAGCAGAAACTGATAGCCAAGTTCTGCACACACGAGGACGGCCTCAACCGGGATATTGGGTTCATGTCACACTATTTGTAACCCCCACAGCTTGCCTGGACCTGCAGAGTTTCACTGGCTGTCTTGTCTGGAGACAATACACATCTTTTTAGCCTGTCTTGATGCTCTCTCCACTCACGTTGTTTATATCTTAAAGACTTGATTAGCTGGAAGTATTCGCATTCCAACCATTATTCATGTAAATTGAGTCTGTGTCTTTATATGCCCTGTTTGTGAACAGAATTCCCACTCACCTGAAGAAGGGGCTTGGAGCTCCGAAAGCTTGTGTGGCTTTTGCTACCAAATAAACCTGTTGGACTTTAACCTGGTGTTGTTAAACTTCTTACTGGACCTAACCAAAGACAGTTCCATCAATGACTGAAGAAAATTTCTGTGTTCAAATTGGCCGCTGCATTTGCCGGAATAATAATATGGCTTTTCACAAATGATGAATTGAATGTGAAGCAATTTGAACCATCCTTTGCAGGTGATCAGGCACTGTATATAAATGCCAATTCTTTCTTACATATGTGATGTGGAGATGCCGGCGTTGGACTAAGGTGGGCACAGTAAGAAGTCTCACAACACCAGGTTAAAGTCCAACTCTGGTGTTGTGAGACTTCTTACTCTGGCATATGTGACAGACTTGGGTGTCAAATTGAGTTCAAAGTGTAGTTAAATAAAGTGGCCTAAGTTAACTAATTTCCAATTCTCTTCCTGCGCCTAGTGGTGCACTAAAGCAGACTTTCACCCATTCCCACAGCTAGTAATTCCTGGAACAGGTCACTACCCTGTCGCCAGGGGCTTATAGCTTGAGAGGCACCACTCCACATCCACGTGGCTAACCAGGAGTCTCTTACCGCCAGCCATTGGCGTATTTGGAAGGATTTTTAGCTTGACATATTCAACTTGTTTAGCCGCGTTATGAGTGCACCTTTCTTGGCCATCAAGTCCTGGGGTGGGACTGGAACCCAGAGCTTCCGACTCAGAGGCAGGGATACCACCCACTGTGTCACAAGACCTCATGGGTTAATAATTTGCTAATTTTAAATTTAACTTAAATGTATGCCATCCTTTAAAAAAAAACTGTAATGAGATAAATGTTTTGGAAAAATACAGGATATTCAAAAAAAAGTATTTTAATATCCTGATTGCAAACACTGTGCTGCAGTACGGGATGGCTGAGGCTTCAGAACAATATTAGATTACAAACTCCTGATCAGTCTGCCCTGTGCACAGAGTTACCAAGCAACGTCCCATTGTCCACTCTAACGAGGACAGGTTAGGAGAGGCAAAGAAAATTCTATAGATGATTTGAAACACAATTGTACTCCTTGACTTTTGACTCTGAAATAATGATTAAAAACTCAATGCTAAGAAGTAACAGTGAATGGATTAAATACAATGTATGGTAGGTGCGACAGTTTCCTGATACATTGCCACTTCCATGACTTGCAGTCATGTATCTCTAAACAAAGTTGTTTGAGTGATACCTGGAAGCAGGCCAGTTGTCTGCTTTCATGGGAATTGCAGCAGAGTCAATGTAGATTAACATATATTCAACTGCTGAAAATGTAACTGTGGAAGTGAATACCTATTGAAATAATTAAACAGTTCAGGCAAAGATGTATATTCTGGCTCACTGCCCGTAGAGTGCTGCAAATTTTAATTTGGAAAGATTTTCTTTTGGTGGCACTGACCCAACACCCATGCTGTTTTCTGTGGCCCGAGCCTGAAATGGCAATGGACGGGACTTTCCCGCCACGCGAGTCCCAAAACCAGAAAACCCCGCAGAGATCAAATGACCTTTGCATGGTCCACCCCCCCCTACACCCCAGCCACCCCCCCCCCCCTCCCACCCCCCCCCCCCCCCCCCACCCCCCAGGTGGGCAGGATGGGAAAATTTCCTCAATCTCGGGTGGCACAGTGGCTACCACTGCTGCCTCAGAGCGCCAGGGACCTGGTTTCGATTCCTGGCTTGGGTCAGTCTCTGTGTGGAGTTTGCACTTTCTCCCTGTGTCTGTGATGCACCATCAATCGAGCAAAGACTAGTTTGTATGCAAGAACAAATAGGCTCTTATTAGCAAAAGACTTGGAGCACACCCATGTCGATGAACTGGTCCAGACTGAGGCAGGGGGGTGGGGAGCAGTCGCCTTTATACCTGGAGCAGGGGGGGAGGAGTCTCGGGTAGGGCCGGCAGGGATGAGTCCAGGCATGTCACATATACAGGTAATAAGCTAACAGTGGTTTACCACAGTCTGCGTGAGTTTCCTCCGGGCGCTCCGGTTTCCTCCCACAGTCCAAATATGTGCGGGTTAGGTGCATTGGCCATGCTAAATTACCGTTAGTGTCTGGGGGATTAGCTAGGGTAAGGTCTCTTATAGAAGAGCTCTTAATGGCAGTGCTGAGAGTAAATTGCAACCCTCATGCTCGCCAGGCTGCCTTTAGGACTTTACTTACTTATCCGGCCCCCACCTAGCAAATGATTCCCAGTTCCGTTACCCAAGGCGTTACCTGGCTTACTTATTTACCTCCCTGGACGCAATAAAGAAAGAAGCTAAGGTAAAGGTAAAAGAATGAAAAAATATGAAAGGCTTGCAATCATATAGCGCCTTTTTCAACCACTGGTTGTCTCTCAGCATTTTACAACCACTCAAGTACCTCAGGCTGGTTTCTGGGATGGCAGGTCTGTCATATGAGGAGAGACTAAATTGGTTAGGATTATATTCACTGGAGTTTAGAAGAGTGAGAGGGGAATCTCATAGAAGCTTATAAAATTCTAACAGGGTTAGAAAGAGTAGATTCAGAAAGAATGTTCCCAATGGTGGGGGAGTCCAGAACTAGGTGTCATAGTTTGAGAATAAGGGGTAAACCTTTTAGGACTGAGGTGAGGAGAAATTTCTTCACCCAGAGGGTGGTGAATGTGTGAGATTCACTCCCACAGAAGGTAGTTGAGGCCAACATTTTGTCTGATTTCAGGAAGAAATTAGATATCGCTCTTGGGGCTAAAGGGATCATGGGATATGGGAGGAAAGGGGGGGTGGGGTCAGGATATTGAATTCGATGATTAGCCATGATCAAAATGAATGTGGAGCAGGCTCAAAGGGCTGAATGGCCTACTCCTCCTTCTAGTTTCTATGTTTACCTTTCTATGTTCTTGAAGTCATAGAACGCAGAAGGAGGCTATTCAGCCCATTGAGTCTGCATCAACTCTCTCTGTAAGAGAGGCCGTTTCCCCCACTCTGTCCCCATAACCCACACACTTGGCATGTCTAATCCCCTATCCGACACATCTTCGGATACTATGGGCCGGATTTTCTGGCCACGCTCGCCCCAAGACCGGAAAATCCCGCCCGAGGTCAACAGACCTTTGCATGGGCCACCCCCACCCGATATGATTCCCGTGGCAGGCAGGATGGGAAAATTCTGCCCTAAGGGGCAATTTACCATGGCCAATCCTGTGTAGGTGTAGTCTCTTAGAGTCTCCGCTGTAGTGTAGAAAACATGGCAGTTATTTGCACATAGCAAACACCCACAGGGAGCAATGTGATGATGAGGAGATAATGGAACGAATGTCTAGTTAGCATGAAGATGAGAGAGTTGCAGATCCGTTTTTTCAGCGAGTTTTTACGCCCAATCTTCTGCACCAAGTGCATGGAAAAATGGACGAGATGGTTTCCAGCCACTACAGGCAGTGGGCGGGGCTTAATTTGCCAGCAGCAGCAGAGGGAGCTATTGTGCATGTGCAGACCTTTGATGCTGCACATAGCAGCAGTGGTGGCCTGAGAGGGAGAGAGAACTGTCAGACCCCTGCTGCTGCACCCAGCCTGAAACATAGCCTCCCCCGCAATCATGAGGTCTGAGGCCAGGAAATGTAGCCCCCGACATCGCTCCAGCCGCCCAGACCAATTGCACCCAACTCCCCCACTGATCTGATGCAGAGTGGCAGCGGCCACCCCTCCCCCCCCCCCCCACCCCATACCAATCGCAGGCAGAGGGTGCAGCGCCGTCCTCTCCCTCCCTGATCGGGCTGCCCCTTCTGGCCCTGCCCCTCTAGGCTCTGCCGCCTTTGGGCCCCGCCCCTATGAACCCCGCCCACGCCAAGGTGCCAGGCTGGCACTGCCCAGGAGGCAATTCCCCCCCTTGCCCTTGGCCTCCCTGGGGGGCCACATTGGCCTCTGGTTCCACCAGTGAGGCCAACACGACTGTTCCCCGTTCATGGGACAGAACGTCTCCCAGCGAGGCCATAAAGGCAAGTGAGCCCGGACAGTTGAGCGCCAGGTTCGCTCATGCCACAATAGATTTGAATACTTTATTCAGCCTCTTGCCAGAAATGGATGAGAGGCTGACCATGCTGCAAATCCGGCACCCGTGAGATCGCAAGAGCGAGAAATCGGGCGAGGTCCTGATTTTTCGGCTCTCGCGCGATTTTACCATCTCGCTCTGCCCGCCGATGGACGGGTCAAACCGGTAAAATTCCGCCCAATCTGTTTTTGTGATGTTGAGGGATAAATATTGGTTAGAGTACAGGAGGCAGCTTACCTGCTCTTCTTCGAAAGAGAGCGATGGCATCTTTCCATGCAGACCCAAGGGAGTAGACAAAGGGCCGTGTTTTAATGAATCATCTGAATGACAGTGCGGCCGTCCCTCGGTATTACACTGGAGTTTTAGCTTTGGTTTCTGTGATCAACTCTCGAAGGGAGGCCTGAGTCCACAAGCTGAAGCGGTGAATGAAAGTGAAAGTGATTTGAATGGTGGGGAAAGGGAGGGGAGGGACATAAAGTGAAAGGATGGGTGAAAGCAAGAATGGAAGGAGCAAGGGAGATATCAGGCTTGAGAGTCTTAACAAACACTTGGTCAAATGGTCTCATTGAGCTTCAGGTTTTTAGGTGTCCAGATCACCAACAACCTGTCCTGGTCCCCCCATGCCGATAGTTAAGAAAGCCCACCCATGCCTCTACTTTCTCAGAAGACTAAGGAAATTTGGTATGTCCGCTACGACTCTCATCAACTTTAACAGATTCACCATGGAAAGTATTCTTTCTGGTTGTATCACAGTAGGTATGGCACCTGCTCTGTCCAAGACCACAAGAAACTACAAAGGGTCGTGAACGAAACACAGTCCATCACACAAACCAGCCTCCCATCCATTGACTCTGTCTACACTTCCCGCTGCCTTGGAAAAGCAGCCAGCATAATTAAGGACCCCACACACCCCAGACATTCTCTCTTCCACCTTCTTCTGTCAGGATAAAGATACAAAAGTCTGATGTCATGTACCAACTGATTCAGTTCCAGAGGATTTATTCCAATTACTTTCCTGTCCCAGCCTGTAAACTTTAAGCCCAAAAGCCTTTTACAGTGAGGGTATTTTCCTTGGAGACCGACTCAAGAACAGTTTCTTCCCTGTTGCTGTCAGACTTTTGAAAGGACCTACCTCGTATTAAGTTGATCTTTCTCTACACCCCAGCTATGACTGTAAAACTACAGTGCGAGGGACCTGAGTTCGATCCCTGGTTTGGGTCACTGTTTGTGTGGAGTCTGCACATTCTCACCATGTCTGCATGGGTTTTCTCCAGGTGCTCCGGTTTCCTCCCACACTCTGAAAGACGTGCTGGTTAGGTGCATTGACCATGCTAAATTCTCCCTCAGTGTCCCCAAACAGATGCGGAGTGTGGCAACCAGGGAATTTTCATAGTAACTTCATTGCAGTGTTAATGTAAGCCTACTTGTGACACTAATAAATAAACTTCAAACTGTAAACCTTAGCTATGACTGTAACACTACATTCTTCACCCTCTTCTTTCAGTCTCTATGGTATGTTTTGCCTGTATAGCAAGCAAGAAACAATACTTTTCACTGTATCCCAATACATGTGATAATAATAAATCAAACAATTACGTTAAACAGTTCAGCCTCCCTCTAATCCACTGCTTGATACAATTCGAATACAACAATCCGACATGCACTATTAAGTTTAAAAGACACTCTGGGGAAATGAGCGGCAATTTGCTTTGAGATTAGTCTTGTTTGTCTACAGGATAATACAATAATCTGCTTTTCTGGGATCGTTCCAATAAAACATGTCCAGCGAGTATCCCACTTCAATAATGGAACACAAAACACAACAGAACACCATCTCTCATTTTAAGATTTACAAAACACAAGATCAATGCATTCCAGCTGTCAAAAATGGACACTTCATAGAATCCCTACAGTTCAGAAAGAGGCCATTTTGGCCCATCGAGTCTGCACCGACCACAATCCCACCCAGGCCCTACCCCCATATCCCGACATATTTACCCACTAATCCCTCTAATTTACGCATCTCAAGACTCTAAGGGGCAATTTTTAGCATGGCCAATCAACCTAACCCGCACATCTTTGGTCTGTGGGAGGAAACCGGAGCACCTGGAGGAAACCCATGCAGACACGAGGAGAATGTGCAAACTCCACACAGTGACCCAAGCCGGGAATCGAACCCAGGTCCCTGGAGCTGTGAAGCAGCAGTGCTAACCACTATGCTACCGTGCCACCCACATACTTGTGCAAGTATTAACAACAACTTGTGTTTATATAGCACCTTAACATAACATTCCCAGTTACTTCACCGGAGCTTACTGCGGACAAACCAGACACTGAACCACACAAGGAGATGTTAGGGCACGGCCAAAAACTGGATAATCATAGAAACCCTACAGTGCATAGTGAGGCCATTTGGTCCATTGCATCTTCACCAACAACAATCCCACCCAGGCCTATCCCTGTAATCCCACATATTTACCCTGATAATCCCTCTAACCTACACATCCCGGGACACTAAAGGTCAATTTAGCATGGCCAATGCACCTAACCTGCACATCTTTGGACTGTGGGAGGAAACTGGAGCACCCGGAGGAAACCCACACCGACATGGGGAGAATGTGCTAACTCCACATAGACAGTGACCTGAGGCTGGAATTGAACCCAGGTCCCTGGAGCTGTGAGGTAGCAGTGCTAACCACTGTGCCACCGTGCCGCCCAAAATTTAAAACAGGTAGATTTAAAGATTTCCACAGATGCTGTAAAACCTACTGCGTTTTTCCAGCATTTTCTTTTCAATTAAAGTTTATTTATTGGTATCACAAGTAGTCTTCCATTAATGCCACAATGAAGTTACTGTGAAAATCCCCTCGTCGCCACACTCTGGCACCTGTTCGGGTACACTGAGGGAGAATTTGGCATGGCAAATTCACCAAACCCGCACTTCTTTCAGACTGTAGGAGGAAATCAGAGCAACCGGAGGAAATCTAGAAAGACACGGGGAGAATGTGTAGACTCTACACAGCCAGTGACCCAAGCCAGGAATCAAACTCAGATCCCTGGCGCTGTGAGGCAGCAGTGCTGACCACTGTGCCACCGTGTTTTTGCTTCAGATTCCAGTATTTTGCCTTTGTCTTTGGTTTAACGGGTTGTGTGAGAGAAGGAAAGAGAGATCGGGAATCAGGGAAATATCGGGAGGATATGGAGCTTCGGGTCCAGGCAGCAGAAGGTATTGTTACCAGTGGAACAAATAAAATCAGGAATGCTGAGGAGACTAGAGTGAGATGATGACAGATATCTTGGAAGATTGCGAGTCTGGAGGAGATTACAGGGATAGGGAACATTGAGGTAGTGAAGGGTTTTGAAAACAACTATGAGAATTTTAAACTCAAGGCTTCGTTTGATCGGGAGCCAATGTAAGTCTCTCATGAGTGAGAACTGAAAGAGACTTGGGGTGGAATTTTCCCATCCCGCCTGCCACGGGAATGGTAGAGTGTAGGATACGGACCATGCAAAGTCTGTTGACCTTGGGTAGGATTTTCCAGTTTTGGGGGTGAGTGCGGACGGAAAATCCCGCCCTTGGTGTGAGGAAAGATGTCGGCAGCCGAGGTTTTGTTGACCTCTCTCAGGTTTGCAGAGATTGGGAGACCAGCCTAGAGTGCTTTGGGATCAGCATGTCCAGAGGCAATAAAGGGATCGATAAATATCCACTGTGAGTGCAAAGAAATTACGGTGAACCTTCATATAAAACACTGGCTTAGCTTCAACTGGAGTATTGTGTCCAACATGGGCACCGCACTTTCAGAAAAATGTGAAGGCAGTCGAGAGGGTGCAGAAAAGGTTTACGAGGATGACTCCAAGAATGGTACTCCAGTTATGGGAATCAGCTGGAGAAGCTGGGAATGTTGTCCTCAAAGAAGAGAAGATTGAGAGGAAAGGTTGATAGGTCTGTTCAAAATCAAGAGAGTTTGGACAGAACAAATAAGGAAAACCTGATCCCGTTGGTGGAAAGGTCAAGAATCCAAGGACACGGATTTAAGGTGAATATCCAAAGAACCAAAGGTGAAACAAGAAAAATCTTTTTCACTTCGGGCTTGGTTAGGATGTGAAGGGAATGCCTGCGGGCTTGGTGGAAGTAGATTCATCTGTGGTTTCCAAGTTGAACGGAAAAGAAAACACCTTCAGATGCACGGGGGAAAGGTGGGAGAGTCGCTGAATAGCTCACACGCCGAGAGCTGGCACAAACATGGCGGATCAATGGTGTAACCACTGAATGATTCCACAGTCAGCCTTGTTCTGTAGGCCACCCCACTGAACTTCTCCTTTGAGTCCCCTGAGTAGAGCTCTTGCGTGACCTCATTCTCCAGAGGGGTGGCACCAGCATCAGCCTTGCTCCCTGCTTCATTTGGCTGCCGGCCACTTGCACTAAATCCCTCACCATCGGCCCCATTTCACCATTTTGATTCTAAGTGCTGGGCGGAATTGAAACTGGGAGTGTTTCAGATCCGACTTTTAGATCTGTTCTTGGGCGCCCCCAGACGCACTCTGCCTGAAAAAATATCAGCGATTCCGAATCGCGCTGCACAAGCCTGTGGGCGGGGCTTAACGCGCCCGAAACCCTGCAGCTCCGATCGGCGCCTCCAACTGCGCATGCGCAGAAAAAAAAGGTAGAATGCTGCTCCCCTGCCACATCCCTCCCGGGCCTGATAATGCCTCCCCCTGGGCCCCACAGACATTGCCCCACCCACCACAACATTACTGACTGCCTTATCACCCCACCCCCCCCACCACCCAGACCGATCGTGGGCCCCCCTTCCCCCCCACCAATCACACACAGAGTGGCAGCGGGATTCCCTTCCACAGCTCCCCCCCCTCTCCACCCCCCCCCCCCCCCACCCCGACCGTTCAGCACACCTGCAAGTACTCACTTGCCTTCCCCTCAATGCTAACAAGCAAACTGCATGGAACTTGCTGGAATGCTCTGTCAAACTGCCTGCAGCTGATCTGCCCTAACGAGGGGGAGCTCCATTAATAACTCAAGAATGGACAGGCAGGCAGTGCAGGACAATGTGCGCATGACCAGCCCCCCCCGGTTCTCTGAGGGTGACCTGGGCAGGCTGCTGGATGCAGCAGAGGTGAGGCGGTACACTCTCTTCCACCCAGGAGGACACAGATCCAGGGGTTCTGATGGCAATGCAGCCTGGGAGGCAGTCGCCACCTTGGCCAGTGCCAGGGCACTGCCCCCCTGAACCAGGAAGCAGTGCCGTAAAGAGGTCAATGACCTCATTCAGGCAGCAAGGGTGAGTGCTGAACCCCACCTTGCATCTTTTCCCAAATCTCCCCCAGATCCTCCCATCCCCGGCACCCTGAATGCTTCCAGCTCCTGTCCCCCAACCACCTCCTTCCTATCCCCCCCCCAAGAGCCCCCATGCGCTTGCCCTCGAAGGGCCACCACCTGATACTCTGCAGGAGTCACGCCACCATTTCTTTCATGGCTCTTTCTGTCTCCACAGACCATAACATCTGTGAGAGGGCGAAGACAAGGGTTGGTGAGCTAGACCTCTGGGTCCTCACCCCCTTTGAGGAGTGGACACTAGAGCTATCATGGGAAGGGGAGATGCGGGCTGTCAGTGACAGCATTGCTGGGCTGCCGTCAAAACGTGAGCACCTGTCATTCCTCCACTCACTTAGAAGCAACTTCTCAGGGACACGAGTTTCGGGTGCTGGGGCAAGGTGTAAAGGAGATGTACGAGGCATGTTCATTTGCACAGAGAGGGTAGTGGGTGCCTGGAATTCGCTGCCGGGGTAGGTCGCGGAGGCAGATATGATAGTGACCTTTAAGGGGCGTCTTTACAGCTACGTGAATGGGATGGGAATAGAGGCAGATGGTCCCTGGAAGGGTAGGGAGTAACAAATCAGAAGGGCAGCCTGGTCACTACAGGCTTGGAGGGCCAAAGGACCTGTTCCTGTGATGTAATTTTCTTGGTGCTTTGTTCTATGTTCAATGCAGAAATGCGAATCATGTGTTTTGCATCCCGGATTCCTCTCCCTCCCTTCCACTTAACCTTGTGTCCTGTGTTGTAGGGACAGAACCAGACACCCCGGGGCCTTCTGGACTCCAGGCCCCCACTGCAGCTCCCGCCATCCTGTTCAGGACAGCTCGGACGAGTCCTCAGAGGATATGGCTGAAGGGACCTCCGAGGGTGGCACCATTTTGGCATCAGTTTCCATCTCATAACTCACCATCCCAGATACTGACATGTCGCCCCGAGGTGCCAGGTCCTGCAACATGTTGCACAGCTGATGCACTGTCTCTCTTTGGAGGCGGAGACATAGGCGGCACACAGTGTCCGACATCTGTTCAAATCACACTCGTGCACGGAACTGTCGGGGTCTCTGCTCCCTCCTTCTCCCACTCTGGGTGAATGGCGGCCACCTCCTGCCTCTGATGGTCATCTCCCTCTACTCCTGCAAGTGGTAAGGCCCGGGCCTCCTGTGCCCACAATTCTTCCTCCAGCTCCTCTTCCCAAGCTCCAGCAGCAATCAAAAGAACAGCAAGATCAATCGATTGCATTGCAAAAGCCATCTCGTCACTCTCAAGGAGGGAGGGACGGGTTGGAGATGGAGAGGAACACATGTAGAGGTGAAGGAATGCTGCTTGCCTCTAGCCCACCAACAGTCACTGTCCATACCCCCCAATTCCCCCAGCCACATGCTCCCCAAAATCACAGCCCCTCAATTCCCCCAGCCACATGCTTCCCAAAATCACAGCCCCCCCCATTCCCCCAGCCACATGCTCCCCACAATCACAGCCCCCCCATTCCCCCAGCCACATGCTCCCCACAATCACAGCCCCCCCATTCCCCCAGCCACATGCTCCCCACAATCACAGCCCCCCCATTCCCCCAGCCACATGCTTCCCACAATCACAGCCCCCCCATTCCCCCAGCCACATGCTTCCCACAATCACAGCTCCCCCAATTCCCCCAGCCACATGCTCCCCACAATCACAGCCCCCCCAATTCCCCCAGCCACATGCTCCCCACAATCACTGCTCCTTGAAAAGTTGAGAGGCTGCAGCAGTGCAATTTGCAAGGGCTTTGTGCACATCCTTCAGCTGGAAGTGTGCTGAGTGCACTAGAACCCAGCAGCATCGCAAGACCCGAGGTCAGTGCTGAGACTTGGGCTTGTACTGCAAGTCGGACATCGGAGACCCTGCTGAGCAACAGCCCCCAGCCCCCCCCCACACACTCGCAGGGCCGCCACTGACCCGAGAAAGAAAATGGCTGCAATGGAAGGACACCAGTGAGCAGCAGAGAGCCGTCAGATGGTGTACACTTACCTCCTCAGTAACCCTCACTGAGTGCCTGAACCGGACTTATATGGAGCATGTCTGTTTCGTGCCGATTCCGGACTGGCAAAAGTGGTGGTAAAGGGTAATGGGTAATGTTGGGAGTGCAGGGTAATGCGCTGGTAATGTTGGGTGTGCAGCCCATTAAGTCAATTTAAATGCATGCAAATACATTTAAATGGCCGTCGTGCCAGTTTCGCGCTCGGTCCAGATCGCATCCATTTTCGGGCCTTGGTAAAGAGGGAACCAGTGCAGAGGCGGGCACGGATCGCGCTACTCGCCTCAAGCCCGACTTTACCAAGTTTTTGCGCCCGAAAACAGGCGCAACGCGATGGTAAAATTGAGCCCCGTGTCTACATCCTGCCTCTGTGCTATCTGTTAAATCACACACAGGATCTGAGCCGTGTATGTGAAACCGAGGGCAGGATTGGGCGCTGGGGTGTGGGCACTAATTCTGGCGTGAACCAAATAAAACATCAGTTTCCTGCTGTCGGGAACATAGTTTGGAATTTTGCTTTCCCAACTTTCAAGGTGGGTAAAAGGCAAGTCGAGTTTCCCACTGAGAAATGTCCATCTCATGAATTGTCATGAAAAAGCTGGCTTGTTGGAATCACATCCTCCCCCCCCCGGCACCCCACCCCACCCCCCACCCCCACCCCCCTGCACCGCCCCCCTGCACCACCCCCTCCCACCCCCCACCTGCCCCCCGCCCCCCCCCCCCACACCCCACATGCAATGTACAAGCACGTATAAGTAATGTGCACCTGGCAAGCTTCACATCATGTGTAACTTGAAGGTCAGTGGGTGCTGCTTTTGCCTTCCTTTGATACAGTCACTGCTACACATTGGATGCCCCGCAGCACAAGCTGTGCCAAGGCTGGGAACGGGAGGCATGACAATGAGGGAAGGGTGACACAGAGGAAGGGCGGGTCAGAGAGGGTGAGAGGGAAGGATGAGATGGAGGCAGGAGAGCAGGGAGGGGGACGGCAAGGAGGAGCAGTTAAGTGATCTTCTCAATATCTTGCTCTTCGAACCTTGAGAGGGTCCGCATCTCTGCGATTCTCCCGCTGCTCATGGCTCTTTTTCTTTCGTTATGTGAGATCTTGTCCGGCATAAAACAAGATAGTAAACTGTGGGGGTACTGTGAACCAGAAAGCAGTTCAGAAGCGTGCATGCTTGTTTGGTCTGCTGAGCTCTCCCCAGTAAGGGATGAAGACACCACTTCTGTGAGTGTTACATAAGATGGTGATTTAAAATGGCTGTAACGCACAAAAGAACAAAGAACAAAGAAGATTACAGCACAGGAACAGGCCCTTCGGCTCTCCAAGCCTTCACCAACCATGCTGCCCGTCTGAACGAAAACCTTCTACCCTTCCGGAGATCATATCCCTCTATTCCCATCCTATTCATGCATTTGTCAAGATGCCCCTTAAAAACCACTACCGTATCCGCTTCCACTACCTCCCCCGACAGCGAGTTCCACCCTCTGTGTAAAAAATCTGCCTCATAAATCTCCTTTAAACCTTGCCCCTCGCACATTTAACCTGTGCCCCCTAGTAATTGACTCTTCCACCCTGGGAAAAAATTTCTGACTATCCACCCTGTCCATGCCTCTCATAATCTTGTAGACTTCTATCAGGTCACCCCTCAACCTACGTCGCTCAAGTTTCTCCAACATCTCCTTATAGCTAATGCCCTCCATACGAGGCAACATCCTGGTAAATCTTAACATAAAAACATAAGAACTAGGAGCAGGAGTAGGCCATCTGGCCCCTCGGGCCTGCTCCACCATTCAATAAAATCATGACTGATCTTACTGATCCTACTTCAGTTGGTTCACAGCTTGTTTAACAACATATTTCATACTTGGCAGTGCATTGATGCGGCCAATTCAGCTGCATATCCTTGAAAGATTCTCTCATTCCTGTTCAAAGAATACTTACATTGATCTATATATCAGCGGGTAGAAGTCAGCCCTGATATTCCCCGTGGATATCAGCCTGTGATCAATGCTTCAGTCGTGTAACTTGTACTTGGACCTACAAAGACCTTCTTCCCTGCTGCCATCAGACGTTTGAATGGATCTATCTTATATTAAGCTGAACTTTCGCATGGTGGCACTAAGTTGCCTCACAGCGCCAGGGACCTGGGTTCGATTCCCGGCTTGGGTCACTATCTGGGTGGAGACTGCACGTTCTCCCCATGTCTGCATGGGTTTCCTCCGGGTGCTCCAGTTTCCTCCCGCAGTCCAAAAGACGTGCTGGTTAGCTGCATTGGCCATGCCAACTTCTCCCTCAGTGTACCCGAACAGGCGCCGGAGTGTGGTGATTCGGGGATTTTCATTGCGGTGTTAATTTAAACCTAAACTTGTGACATTAGTAAATAAACTTTCAACTATAAACCCTAGCTATGACTGTAGCACTACATTCTTCACCCTCTCCTTTCCTTCTGTATGATATGCTTTGTCAATACTTTTCACTGTATCCCAATACATGTGACAATAATAAATCAAATCAGATCAAATAAAAAAATATATCTTTTTATTCATAAAAAGTTGCAATGGCTACAAAGTAACCCCAGAATAGGCAAAAACACTCTTGGTAAGCAATCATTGCGAGTCAATGAAATGAAATGGATTAATTTCAACCATTCGTAGTAAATGAGACACTCATGTCATATCATGTGGATAGTAGGAGTAAAAGTGAGATTACAAATGAATGCAAAATGGACTTAATTAGTCGGAGACTAAGATAGAGGTGACGTGATCCTTAGACCAGACAGTCCGTTGTCTTGCCAGCATCATATATAAGGACATCAAGTACGAAATGCAACTGGCAGCCATGCCAGCAGATTCAGGTCTGAATACTTGTGAGAAATTGGATCTAGTTAAAATTTAAAAAAAGCTACTCAAATTAAAGACTCAAGGTAATGTCAGATTGGGCAATATCCAGGCACGAATGCAAACATTTCTTTTAAGAACTGAGTTGCTTTCTGGGGGAAATATCTGATCTGGATGGGATAAAAGTGCTGTTGTGATACGGGGGCACAGTGATTAGCACTGGTGTCTCACAGCATCATAGGCTCGGGTCACTGCCTGTGTGGAGCTTGCACGTTCTCCCCGTGTCTGCGTGGGTCTGAAAGCACAGTCTGAAAGGCGTGCTGGGTTAGATGCATTGGCCATGCTAAATTCTCCCTCAGTGTACCTGAACAGGCGCCGGAGTGTGGCGACTAGGGGATTTTCACAGTAACTTCATTGCAGTGTTAATGTAAGCCTACTTGTGGCACTAATAAATAAATAAATGAACTGATACCAGTAGTGATTAATGGCAAATGATGTGGAAGCTGGATTCTCCAGGCATGGAATACTAAATGCATTCTTTAGCAGTAGCATATTTTATGAGCACTGAATTTAGATATTACACTAAAAAAAGCAACATTCCGTTCACTCAAGTTCAGGACCATCAGCAAATGAAAATTCTGAAGATTATGCATTCGGAATATCAAACACCCAAACAGTGACAAGCAAAGATTCCAGACATGATACTGCATTGATAATTACCTGTTTCAGGAAGCGGCGATTCTATATTGCAACCTCGATACATGAGAATACAGAATTACTGAGGATGCAAATCAGAAATAGTCAGGGAAACATTTAACTATAAATAGCAGTGAGTGCTTATTTGGAAGGGATGAAATGTTGTTGCAATTTGTGGGTAGCCTTTATCTTTTTTATACACATAGGGCAAAATATTATGAGGGTACCGATGGATCACAACACCCGCCCCCCCTCCCGCCCATCGCAGGAGCAAAGTCCCGCTCCATGACAGCCCACCCCACAGCCAGAATATGTTGCAGCCGGGCTCAATACAGGGGAGGTGATGCCCTAGTGGTATTATCGCCAGACTATTAATCCAGAAACCCAGCTAATGTTCCGGGGACCTGGCTTCGAATCCCACCACGGCAGATAGAAACATAGAAGATAGGTGCAGCAAGAGGCCATTTGGCCCTTCGAGCCTGCTCCGCCATTCATCACGATCATGGCTGATTGTCCAACTCAATAGTACCATTTCTCTACTAATATTGATCTCCCTCAGTTCTTCCCTCTCACTAAATCTTGCATTCTCCAACATTTCTAGTATTTGATTTGTGTCCTTTTTTATGAAGACAGAACCAAAGAATGTATTCAGTTGCTCGGCCATTTCTTTGTCCCCTATTATACATCCCCCCATTTCTCTCTGTAGGGGACCTATGTTTGCCTTCACCAACCTCTTTCTCTTCACGGACCTATAGAAACTCTTGGTGTCAGTATTCATGTTCTCTGCAAGCTTACTTTCATATTTTGACCTTCTTAATAAATTCCTTTGTCCTTCTCTGCTGAATTCTAAACTTCTCCCAATCCTCAGACCTAATATTTTTCTTGGCCAATCTGTATGCTTCTTCCTTAGATCAGATACTCTCTCTAATTTCCTTTCTAAGCCATGGATTGGCCCTCTTGCCCATTTTGCTTTTGTGCCAGACAGGAATAAACAGCTACTGCAGTTCCCCCAAGCATTCCTTTAATGTTTGTCATTGCCTATCCATGATGGAATTTGAATTCAATAAAAAAATATCTGGAAATAAGAATCTACTGATGACCATGAAACCATTGTTGATTGTCGGAAAGACCCATCTGGTTCACTAATGTCCCTTTAGGGAAGACAATCTACCATCCTTACCCAGTGTGGCCTACATGTGACTCCAGACCTGCGGTGGTTGACTCTCAACTACCCTCCAAGGGCAACTAGGGATGGGCAATCAATGCTGGCCAGCCCGTGACACCCATGTCCAACAGATGATTAATAATAAAAAAATAGGGGCCGTGTGGAAATTCCGCACCTCACTGAGGAGGAAGTCATGGAAATCATAGAAACCCTACAGTGCAGAAGGAGGCCATTCGGCCCATCCAGTCTGCACCGACCACAATCCCACCCAGGCCCTACCCCCACATATTTACACGCTAATCCCTCTAATCTACGCATCTCAGGACTCTGAGGGGCAATTTGTTTTTTAACTTGGCCAATCAACCTAACCCGCACATCTTTGGACTGTGGGAGGAAACCGGAGCACCCGGAGGAAATCCACGCAGACACGGGGAGAATGTGCAAACTCCACACAGACAGTGACCCAAGCCAGGAATTGAACCCAGGTCCCTGGAGCTGTAAAGCAGCAGTGCTAACCACTGTGCTACCGTGCCGTCCTGTCCTCGGGGTCTTCTGGCGGATTGGCCAGCAGTGGCTCCAGCAATCCCGGCAGTGCCAAGAGTGTATTTAGTGGGATGTGCTGGGATTGCAACCAGAAACACGAAGAAGACCAATGGATCCTGGAGTCAGGGGAATCCAAGGACTCGGCCCAGGGATTTGGGGCTGGTGTGTTTAATAGAGCAGGTGGGTAGATAGAGTGGGGGGGGGTACTGTCATAGGGGGACTGCCCCCTGAAATGTGAAGGCCCTTCCCCCTCAAAGTTGGTGCCTGCCTTCCTTCCCGCCCTTTGAAAAATGTTTAAAAAGGGGCCTTCTCACTCCCGGGCGAATGCCCACGCTAACTGTATTATGCCATGGGCTGCATATTATTGGCACTTGTGTCATTTTCCATTTATTAGCCCAAGCCTAATAGCATTAGATAGATATTCACAGTAGAAGGTTACTGTAAACTCCATGCTTTAGTTTTGAGTTTTGATTCATTTGTGTTTTGTTCACTTCTGAATTCAATGATGCAACTTTGGACATTTTCCTCACAAAGTCCTGGCTACGTGTTGCATCCTCTCTGACCTTCACACACCACCAAGTCATCCTTATCCTCGATATATTGACATTGCAGGAAAATGCCACCTGGCTAGTGTTAGTTCACATTGGATTCATCTTTCCAAATTCCACTCATGATGGCTTTTATCAGCCTTTGACATCTCACAGCAGTGGAATATCTCACCTTGAGTGAAGATAAATTGGCACAGAGTCAGATCTGCCCTCTGTTAAGGGGGTGCAGATTCCACTCATGGCGATGAGCAATATCCATGATCATTGCAAGGTTGTAAACAAAAAATTACTTCATATTTTAGGGTGGCACAGTGGTTAGCACGGCTGCCTCACAGCGCCAGGGACCTAGGTTCAATTCCAGCTTTGGCGGGGGGGGGGTTCACTGTCTGCGTGAAGTTTGCACGTTCTCCCCTATCTGCGTGGGTTTCCTCCGGGTGCTCCAGTTTCCTCCCACAGTTCAAGGATGTGCAGCTTACATTGATTGGCCATGCTAAATTGCCTCTTAGTGTCCTAAAGATGTGTAGGTCAGATGGACTAACCATTGTAAATGTGTGGGGTGGCGGGGATAGGGTGGGGGAGAGAGCCTGAGTACGATACTCTGTCAGAGAATCGGTGCAGACTTGACGGGCCGAATAGACTCCTTCTGCACTGTAGGGATTCTGTCATCCTATGGTATCAAATAAAAACTCATATCACCTTTCACGACCTTAGGTTCACCCAAAGCACATTAGAGCCAATGAAGTACTTTCGAATCATAGTCAATTTAGAAAAGGAAGCAGCCAATTTATACACAGCAAGCTCCAAGTATTCATAGAATTCATAGAATCCCTACAGTGCAGGTGGAGGCCATTCGGACCATCGAGTCTGCACTGACAATTATCCCACCCAGCTTCTATTCCTGTAACCCCGTATGTTACCTTGCTAATCCCCCCTGCCACTAGGCTCAATTTACCATGGCCAATCAACCTAACCCGTACATCTTTGAATTGTGGGAGGAAACCGGAGCACCTGGAGGAAATCCACGCAGACACGGGCAGAATGTGCAAACTTCACACAGACAGTGACCCGAGGCGGGTATCGAACCCGGGTCCCTGGTGCTGTGAGGCATCAGTGCTAAGCACTGTGCTACCGTGCTGCCCAAGTAGTCTGGTAATGAGCAGATAATCCGTTTCAGTGATGTTAATCTCGGAAAAGGTATTGGATAGGACACCGGGTATAGCTGCTTGGTTGCACAGTAGTTAGCACTGCTGCCTCACAGCACTAGGGACCCGGGTCCGATTCCCGCCTTGGGTCACTGTCTGTGTGAAGTTTGCACGTTCTCCCAATGTCTGCATGGGTTTCCCTCCGGGTGCTCTGGTTTCCTCCCACAGTCTGAAAGACTTGCTGGTTAGGTGCATTGACCGTGCTAAATTCTCCCTAAGTGTACCCGAACAGGTGTTGGTGTGTGGTGACTCGGGGTTTTTCACAGTAACTTAATTGCAGTGTTAATGTAAGCCTACTTGTGACACTAATCAATAAATTCTACTCTTTTTATGGAATCCTTTATGTCCGCATGAGAGGTCAGACGGTTTAATGTCTTATTTGAGAAGCGGCACTCCAACAGTGTAACAGTCCCTGACTACAGTGCCCCTGAGAGTCAGCCGAGTTGATTGTGCTGCAGTCTCTGGGACAGGACTTGGACCCACAACCTTCTGACTCAGAAGTATGAGAGATATTTATATCTCTTCAAAAAAAAGACACTTCTTTCAGGTTTGCGTGAAGTGTGGCCACCAGCTCGAAGGTAGTGGTGCCCAGAATTATGAAATTCCACATGATGTAAAAACTACTTACTGGTTGGGAGAGAATTGCAAGCAGTAATCAAATCTTTGTGGTTATGATACATAACAAAGCACTTAATGTTCACTCACTCTATTTGTGGTGTGATTTGAATCTTTACATTGGATTACTATTCTATGGTTCATTCCAACACATCATCCAGTGCTGTCTGTAATTAATTACAATAACACTGAATTCCTATTTTTTATTTTCGCTGACTGGTTCGACTTAAAGGTTTTTCATAACTCACACCTCTTTTTCTCCCGCACACGATGGCAGTTTCTGTTGAGATTCCCAAATGACAACGCAAAACAATTACCGATCAAATGAAGTCTGACTTGTTTACTCAGTTACCTATATGCCCATGGTTAAAACAACAGAGATAGGAAATGGATACATGTGTGTCACTGAGCAACACCATTAATCATCATCATGTCCGAGCTACAGGCATTGGCACTGAAAGGAGAATGACGGGAAGTCCTTCACCTCAAACAGCTGGAGTATGCACAGGGTGTTAAAGCCAGTGAGGTGGTAAACTCTGCCTCTTATTCTGTCCGCCCGCTGCTCCAGGCTCTGGGAACCACAGCTCGACCAGAGTTAAGACGAAAGGGTGCCAGAAACGTTGAAAATGTTAGTGGGAAGTCAGCAATGCACAAGAGATCTTGGCTCTGGAGTGAAGCTAAAACCTATTTACCTGCGCACGATTGTAACGTTCCGATGGGAACGCTGCAGGAGAGAAAGCCCATTTTGTTTTGCCTTCCCGGGTTAATGTTGTTAAAGGTTGTTGTAAAGGGTGAATTCTATTGCTCCAGTCTGTCCTCTCCAGAATTAAGGAACTGGGGCCAAGCTGTCAATCATTGACAAGGTCAGGACCAGAACAGAAATGCAAGGATTCTGAACATACAAACTAGCCATCCGTGTCGATGCCAGGAACACACAAGCAGCTGCACCTCAACATTCTGCCTCGCTCCAAGAAGGCTGCTGAGAATGGCAGTGGTATAATTTACATGTTACAGAAAATAAACCACAGACCGATGCAGGCATCCTAACACATGGTTAGCTATGACTGCAACAGGACATTCTGCACTCTTTCCTTTCCTTCTCTATGAACGGTATGCTTTGTCTGTGTGGTGCGCAAGAAACAATACTTTTCACTGTATGTTAATACATGTGACAATAATAAATCAAATCAAATCAAACGTGGTCAGTGCTGTCAGAGTGAGTTAATTAAAATCGAGTATTATATAAGCCACTGTATGTAGTCTTTGATATGTATTCCATTCATACTCCATTTTAATTGCTGTGATTTTTTTGATCTTTATCTCTGTTTCTGAATGCACTTGGCAATTGAATGTGGAGCGATGCACAAATATTTCATGTTCCATCACATTTTTGAAGCATTTAGCACATATCAGTGAAATAGTGCTGTAAATTGCAAAAAAAAAAGTTCTGATGGTCATTTAGGAGAGGGATAAATCACTGAACAGTAGCTCACTGGGCCAAGGGACAGTCTGCACATGCTCCATCAGGCAGGCTCAAGGCCAGTCTGAATTTAGGCTTCAGGCCTGTCCAAATGTTTCATGGGGAGCTGCTTGAATATGCCGAGCTTTCACAGCAGGGCTGTGAAGAGAAATCGTGGGCTTTGGTGCTTCTCTTGTTTTTGGGTCCCTAATTGCCACACTTGCCCCACCCCCCCTCCACCCCCCCCCCCCGCCCAATTCCCTCCACTTTACCCTTCTCCTCACATCCTTTGAATGCCCAGAATTTGGAACCATAGTCACAATGGGGGTCGGATGGAGATTCAGCAAAACTTCTGAGCTTTTGTATTCCATGCCTCTACTCATAAAAAGCCCATCGAAAGCTCAGGTTTTGTTTTGATATACTTTACAAGGAGAGGTGATGGCCTAGATAGCCTCATCCAGAAACTCAGCTAATGTTCTGGGGACCCGGGTTCGAATCCCGTCAAGGCAGATGGTGGAATTTGAATTCAATAAAAAATATCTGGAATTAAGAATCTACTGATGACCATGAAACCGTTGTTGATTGTCAGAAAAACCCATTTGGTTCACTAATGTCCTTCAGGGAAGGAAATCTGCCGTCCTTACCCTGTCTGGCCTACATGTGACTCCACAGCCACAGCAATGTGGTTGACTCTCAACTGC